>NC_051163.1:156543474-156568010 GCF_013339745.2 Dermacentor silvarum | reverse complement strand
TCTCTCTCTCTCTTTCTTTCTTTCTTTTTTCTCCCCGCAGCCACAAGTTAGTGAACTCGTGTAGGACTATATTGAAGGCGTGGTTGCAGACACGTGTGCTTGAAGGAAGTGGGGGAGGCGCCGTGACTAGACTGAGCCGAACACTCAAACCTGGAGAAAGAATTCCCTCCGCGTTTTGCCCGCTTTGTAATGTTTAGTGGCAAACGTTGACAAACGTTGGAACTGACGTGAAACAGCTTGATATTTTTTTGCACAGATGGCGCCACTACCGAAAATCGCCTGTGTAATAATAAATTTATTATTTATTTAAAATCTTCTGTTTCAAGCACTGCTTAGTAAAACTCGTGAGTGCTAGTAATTGCATGACACTGTATGGTTATAGTAATGTGCAACAATTGTTGTGAATTAGCGTTTACATGAAAAAGAATGTCAATTTGCACGGACCTCGTAAGCAGATAAATTAGCTAAATTCACTACTCCCCTCTAGATTTCCTAATTAACATAAGCAAATTTTCTCTTCATAGAAATGGAGATAAGGGCTTGCTGCTTGATTATTGAAAATTTCAGAGTTTCACCTCGAATAGTTTTGTCCCGTCGCCAGTAATGCGTGACCAAGTATAGTCATAAATTGCCAAATGTAAGTAATAATACCTCACAAACTGTTCATTAGAACACAATACAACTTTGCATAGATGATAAGTACACGGTAGCCTAGAAAACCACTAAATATTGTTGTCCTGAGTTTAAAAGGAAAAAAGATATTCATTCATAAACTTTTGTAGTTTTGCCCATTTTTATTGGCGCCTATATAAATTTCTAATTGCTTTACACGCAATTTCTCTTCATAGAAACCTTGTATAACATTTCATTTAAAGACACAGCAAATTTCATTTTGTTATGTTGAACAGTTTAGTCGGAATGGCAGTACAGCGGAGGCTAGTACAGCAAAAACGCCGTTTTTTGCTCCCACTGTTTTGACTGCCGTTAGGTGACGCTTCAGGCTAGGCGATAATACTAGGTATAATTGGAAAGCGCAGAAAGTAAGCTTTCTAACGTAATAAAGTTCACATTTGTCCAATGAACGCAGGAAGCACAGTGCGTCCGCAAACAATGACTAAAATGCCGAGCGCGTGCCGCCGGAGTGGGACCGCCACCTTAAAGTCAACGGCAGAGATATCGACGGATCAGAATTGGCTGACGCATTCAACTATTTTTTCACTGATATGATATCAAAAAGGACTCTGGCTGATGCTTGCGAATACGTAAGTATTCAAAACGCTCAATCATTGTACTTGCATCCTGTCACCGCATACGAAGCTTATCAACAATAAACAGTATAAAAACAGCTCCAGTTATATTTCCGGAATTCAAATACGTCCTGTAAAAGACGTGTCTAGTGTTCTCGCACCGATTTAGCAGATATCTTTAACATCTGGTTAACTAAGTCCGTCTTTCCTGTAAATATACGAATAATGAAAGTGACCGCGCTTTACAATAAAGGTGATCGAAATTACTTGTGCAATTATAGACCGGAGTCTATCTTGCCTGCGCTCTGAAAAGCCTTCAAAAAAAATTTTTCACACGCGGTTTTCAAGTTTCATCGATAAGTATAATTTACTTACACCCAGTCTGTTTGGTTTTAGGAAAAATACACTAGCTTAACTGGAGCTGCTGGAGCAAAAAGAGCCCATGCTTACACAATTTGAAAATTAGGCGCTCCTTCTTGGTAATCTTATCAACCTTACCAAGGCCTTTGATTTAGTAATCAAGTAAATATGGTCAAACAGGTTGCATTGCTATGAAATTTGTGGACTTTATTCCGGCGTGAAACAGCTGCTTTGTGGAGCACCTCATTACAGTATTTTAGACCTATTATTATTTACCAGCTACTTTAAAGACAGTGTAGTGAGAAATACGGGCACTAGCAGAAGACGAAGAATAAGACGTTTGTTGTTGGTGCTCGGGCTCGCTCTGTTTGGCCGTTGCCTGTTTCGGCGCATTCATAAAAACGCCGAGCGTATCTACTATTAAACGCGTACTATCAATTGGTGGAGCGTGCTGGTTCCCATTTCATCCTGGAACTCCGTACCCGGACTCTACCCCCAGCCTCGGCAAGGTGCTCCCGTACCACCGGTGGTCGCCTGCTCCGGCATAGCCCGACAGCGAGACCCTGTAATTTTCAACGGCACCGACGAGCACGACGTCGAGGACTGGCTCACTTCGTATGAGCGGGTAAGCGCCCTCAATAAGTGGAATGACGGTGACAAGCTCAGCAACGTCAACTTTTACCTGGCGGGCGTTGCACAGCTATGGCTCCTCAACCACGAAGCTGATATTGCCAATTGGGCATCCTTTAAAACGCGCTTCGCGGAAGTCTTCGGCCGTCCCGCTGTTCGCAAGCTACGCGCGGAACAACACTTACGCGGTCGCGCCCAGCAATCCGGCACGAACTTCACGTCCTACATTGAGCATATTGTGGACATCTGCCGTCGCATCAACCCTGCTATGTCCGAAGCTGATAAAGTCAGACACATCACGAAGGGGATTCAGGACGACGCTTTCCAAATGCTGATTGCCAAGAATCCCCAAACTGTCGCAGACGTGGTTCAGTACTGTCAGAGCTATGACGAGTTGCGGAAAGAGCGCATTTCTGCACGACTCACGAGCTCTGACCCGGCCGACATGTCATTCACTGTAGGCGCCGTTTCTACTGACACCACAATGTTATGGCAGCAGATCCAGCAGTTCGTCCGAGAGGAAGTGGCACGGAAATTGTTCCTTGTTCCCTGCGTCCCGGCCTCAGCGCAGGGGCTTGCTCCGAAGCTCCGACAGGCCATAGAGGAGCAAATTTCTGAGACGCTACCAACCACCTTCCAGCATCCGCTGTTTCCGCTCCTCCTACCTACGCTGAAGTCGCACGCAGACAGTCACCAGCAATACCGCTCAGCCCGGCTCCTGGTCGACCAGCAAATGCCTTCTTCGCTGCGCGTGCGCCGGTCCACCCGAACCCGCCACCTTTTCGCCGTCCTGCGCCGCCGTGCACTAATCCTTTGCGCACCCCGGACAAGAGGCCTCTTTGCTACTTCTTTTGTCTGCCTGGCCATGTCGCACGTTTCTGCCGTCGTCGTGACTTCCGTCCTAGTGCGGGCGAAGACAATCGGGACTACTTTCGTTCTGAGCCACCGCGCCCGATGTCCTCCCATTCAACGATGGACACCGGCTCTTCGAATCGCCGTGGTTACGACACACGTCGGTCGCCCTCACCACGTCGCCGTTCACTTTCCCCAATGATTCGTCGCCCCCCACCAGTCCAAGCGGAAAACTAGCCCTCGCAGTTCCGGAGGCAAGAACTGCGCTCGTGTCGACAACTTTAAGGCCTCGATTTCTACCCGCGAACGACATAACCGTGAATATCGAAGGTGTTTCAGTGCAAGCACTCGTTGATACTGGTGCTGCTGTGTCTGTGCTTAGTGGAGAACTGTGCCGCAAGTTAAAAGCGATTACGATACCACTTTCCGACGTCTCTCTGCGTACCGCGACCGCGCACCACATTCAACCTTCAGTGGCATGCACAGCTCGTCTTGTCATACAGGACATTTTGTACGCAGTCGAATTTGTTGTTTTTTCTCCATGTTCTCACGACGTTATTTTGGGTTGGGACTTTCTCGCTACTAACCATGCCGTTGTTGACTGTGCGCGTGCCGAACTTGAGTTGTCGCCGATGTGTGCCGCCGCTTCGGACAAGCCACCTTCTCGAGTGGTCGTCGCTGCGGACACTGACATCCCTCGTTTGTCTTCTGTTTTTGTGCCACTTTCTTGCAACTCTGCTTCCGACTCCACCGCCCTGTTTGCGCCCTCCGAAGCCTTCACCTTTCGCAAGAACTTCCTCCTCCCTTTTGCTGTTCTCACGGTCGAAAACTCTTGCAGCGCCATTTACGTCACGAATCGGTTGTCTTCCACAGCCACGTTATACCGTGGTGAATGTATAGGCCGGCTTGAGGATATTGATTCCGCCTACTCTACTCAACTGCCTGACGACACGATAGGTCTTCTCGTCGACAGCATTACTCCCGCTACCTCCGCCGATTCGTCCTCCTTAGAGGCATTCCTCCCGCCAATTGATTCCACACTAGCGCCTGCACAGCGTACCCAACTCTTGGAGCTGCTCGCCCGCTTTCGGACGTCATTCGATCATAAGCAGTCTTCCTTGGGCCGCACATCCGCCATCGTTCACTGCATTGACACTGGCACCCATGCACCTCTGCGCCAGCGTCCATACCGAGTTTCTAATGCTGAGCGCCGTGTCAGTGATGAACAAGTCAGCGATCGACATGCTTCATCGTGGCGTAATACAGCCCTCACACAGCCCTTGGGCTTCCCCAGTTGTGCTGGTAAAGAAAAAGGACGGTAGCATTCGATTTTGCGTTGATTATAGGCGCCTTAACAAGATCACACGAAAAGATGTTTATCCGCTGCCCAGAATCGACGACGCCCTCGACTGCTTGCAAGGAGCTGAGTTCTTCTCCTCTTTGTACCTTCGATCTGGGCACTGGCAGGTCCCTATGAATGAACCTGACCGTCCCAAGACTGCGTTTGTAACCCCAGATGGTTTATATGACTTTAACATGATGCCATTCGGCCTTTGTAATGCGCCTGCCACCTTCGAACGCCTCATGGACAACATTCTTAGAGGCCTCAAATGGCACACGTGTCTGTGCTACCTGGACGACATCTTAGTCTTTTCGAAGGACTTTGCCTCCCATTTGAGTCGCCTCGCAAGCGTGCTCACTTGCCTTTCAGACGCTGAATTGCAGCTTAATTTGAAGAAGTGCCACTTTGCCGCCCGCCGACTTACCATCTTAGGCCATGTTGTCAGCAAGGATGGTGTCCTTCCCGACCCTGCAAAGCTTCGCGCCGTCGCCGAGTTCCCCAGGCCATCTACGTTGAAAGAACTCCGTAGCTTTATCGGCCTGTGCTCGTACTTTCGCCGATTCGTGCGTAATTTTGCGTCCATAATCGCCCCCTTAACCCACCTGCTTGCCGACAGCCAAGGCATCTCGGCATGGTCTACAGCTTGCGAAGACGCGTTCGCCACATTACGCCGTCTTTTGATATCCCCACCTATCCTACGCCACTTCGCCCCAGACGCTCCCACAGAAATCCACGCGGACGCTAGTGGAGTAGGCCTCGGCGCCATTCTTGCTGAGCGTAAGTCTGGCTTCGAAGAGTACGTCATCTCTTACGCCAGCCGCACTCTCACCAAAGCGGAAACTAACTATTCAGTCACCGAAAAAGAATGCCTTGCAATCGTTTGGGCAATCACCAAATTTCGACCTTACGTATATGGCCGTCCATTTGACGTCGTGACTGATCACCACGCCCTGTGCTGGTTGTCGTCGTTAAAGGACCCCTCTGGTCGTCTAGCTCGTTGGGCGCTTCGTCTACAGGACTATGACATCCGTGTTGTCTACCGGTCCGGCCGTAAGCATTCGGATGCCGACGCTCTTTCGCGCTCGCCACTGCCCGATGAGGATGGTGCTGCGTCTGTCTCCAGCTACGATTCTACGTCTCTTACATACACCGACATGCCAGCTGAGCAACGCCGCGATCCTTGGATAGCCTCTCTTCTGGAGTATTTATCTCAGCCGTCGCCACACACCACCGACCGGTCGCTTCGGCGCGCTGCTCGTCACTTTGCCATCCGTGATGGGCTTCTGTACCGCCGCATCTACATCTCTGACGGCCGTAAATGGTTGCTAGTCATTCCTCGCCATTTACGTTCCGACATATGTGCGTCTTTTCATGCGGATGCGCAATGCGCTCATGCCGGTGTACTAAAGACGTATACTACTGGCGATACTACTACGATACTACTGGCGCGGAATGTACCGCTTCGTTCGCCAGTACGTCCACTCGTGCTCCAAGTGCCAACGCCGCAAGAGCCCACGTAACAAGATTACAGGGCTGCTCCAACCATTGCCTTGTCCCTACCGGCCTTTCGACCGTATCGGCATTGATTTGTACGGCCCTCTACCGTACACCCCAGATGGAAACCACTGGGTTATCGTCGCCGTGGACCATCTCACGCGCTACGCCGAAACTTCAGCGCTTCCGGTGGCCTCAGCACGTGAAGTCGGCTTGTTCATCCTTCGCAACCTTCTTCTTCGACATGGTGCGCCTCGCGAGCTACGGATTGACCGTGGTCGTTCATTCCTCTCCGAAGCTGTAGAAGCCCTCCTCCGGGAATGCAACATTGTCCATAGAACAACAAGCGCATATCATCCGCAAACGGATGGTATGACTGAACGCTTTAATCGTACTCTCGGCGACATGCTCGCCGTGTACGTTTCCGCTAACCACACTAACTAGGACCGCATCCTTCCCTTTGTTACGTATGCTTACAGTAGCGCCACTCAGTCTACCACGGCATTCTCTCCCTTCTTTCTTCTTTATGGTCGCGAACCTTCCTAGTTTATGGACCCGATTCTTTTGTATCGCCCCGACGCTTCAGAATCTACTCCTCTATCCGAAGCCGCCACTTATGCCGAAGAATGTCGTCAGATTGCCCGCTCACTTACCGCGCAAGATCAGGCCAGCCAGAAACATAGTCGCGACGAAGGCTTGTGTTTTACATCATATTCACCTGGAACGCTGGTATGGCTCCGCGTTCTCTCCTCTACTCCCGGCCTTTCAACAAAGTTCAGCTCAAAGTACACCGGCCCTTACCGGGTTCTCCGACAGACATCCCCGGTCAACTACGTCATTGAGCCTATTCACCCATCTACGGACCAACGGCGTCGCGGATGCGAAACTGTTCATGTCGATAAACTGAAGCCGCACTACGACCCACCAGTGCTACCTGTTCCATAGGTCGCCAGGATGGCTCCTTTTTCGCCGGGGAGTGATTGTAGTGAAAAATACGAGCACCAGCAGAAGACGAAGAATAAGACGTTTGTTGTTGGTGCTCGTTTCGGCGCATTCATAAAAACGCCGAGCGTATCTACTATTTAACGCGTACTATCAACAGTTTAAACATTAATTGCGAATTCAAATACATTATATATGCTGATAATACCAGCAATATTTGCATGACATGATATTCACGAGCTCGTAAGAACTTGAAATCGCACAATGAAAACACTAGAAAGATGGTGAGCAGCAAATGCCATGCGTATGAGCCAAAATAAAACAATAGCTGTTATATTCCGACCAAAGAATAACATAGTGGGCTTGGTGGCACCATCCAAGACGCAATGCTCAACCCTCTGTTCGTTTTCGTACAGGTGTTCCTGCAAGTGCAAGATCGCATCAGCGACGCCCTTCCCGTGCTGACTGAACCATCGAGTTTCAAACTATAAAACCTAGAGGGAAATGTGGCGCTGCTGCGCTGTGGTATGCAAGGGAATGCCGGTATATTGTGCATTCGGATTGGCATCGTTCTTGGAGAGCCAGAATGCCTTGAAGACGCGCCTTGCTAGCACCGTTCCGTCTGTCACAATGATTCATTTTCTGCTAAAACAGCACGTAAAAAACTGCTTTAGCTTCATTATTACACAAAAACATGTTTTCTTTAGTTTTGAGGACATACTATTGGATGCACAATTCTATGAAACGTAAAAAGTATTAGCTGGCCGCTAAAGTTGGAGGGCAGACGACAAGATTCTCGCTCACTTTGGAACAACTTGTCGTCTGTTCTTGCTTTTCTTCGCTTGATGCTGCATTGTAGGTGAGTAAACTTTACTGAGAGATGTAATATGGGTGAATGAAAGCCTATTATATACATTTTATTTTAAGAACGCGTTATTTGTGTAGCCATATCCACGTTTTAGACGAAACCTCGTACAACACCAGCCAACACAAGCCTCGCAGACACATATCCCGTCATTCCCATGAGGGCCCGGCAGCCCTTTAAGAAACTCGCATAGACGGTGGCGCCAGTTTACCCTCTAGGTGTTATAGTGAGAAACTCTACGGACTGAACATTTTCCTTCGACGACGTCATCAGCACCATGCCTACACGTGCCTTACGCTGCGCTGATTGTACACGTTGTCAAACCGACTGATTCATCACCCGTGGCATTATGGGGGGTGGACCGTCCTTTCGGTGCATCAGCGACGACAGCGACAATGTCAAGGCCATATAAAACGGAGAGCCAACCTCGCGCCCATTTCAGTGGGCGTGGTAGAACCATCCGAGACCCACTGCTCAACCCTCTGTTCGTTTTGGTACAGGTTAGTGATAAATGATGGTTTTCTAAATGCTTAAGAACCAGCTGTGTTGGGTTATTGGTGCTGCCGAGCCCCGGGTGTTTTTCCCGCTGTTGCTGTGAATAATTGAATGTTGTGCGTTTGCTGTTAAAACTGAGTGGAGATGTGGAAGAAAATCCAGGGCCCAAGATTGATGACGTTCTGAAAGTAGTTACGGAAATTCAGGCCTCTCAAACTCTTCTTCAGACCGGATTACATGATGTGCACGCGAGGCTGACAGATATCAAAGGAGCACTCGCATCACTTATACTTTACCAGGAGAAGGTAGATAACTGTGAAGTTGCAATTACTACCGTACAGAAAGAAGTGTCGCACATGGCCAAAAAACTGGATGACCTATAAAATCGGAGCCGCCGCAATAACATTGTCATCTTTGGTTTGAAGGAAGACGATGATAAAACACACGAAGAACATATTTTAGGACAAACTTGGGGTAGCGGTACGATCACTCGAACTTATTCATCGTATTGGTAGAAAGACCCCGAACAAATACCGACCCGTAATACTTCGCTGGTATGATTTCTCTAAAAAAGTTGCCGTCCTTCGTAACTGTTTTAAACTGTAACCCCATACCATATCCATTTCTAAGGATTTTTTGCCGGCAGTTCAGGAAGTGCGGAAAAAATGGTGGCAGTCTTCGAAGGTTGATCGTGCGAACGGTGAAAAGGTGAGCCTTCGGTTTGATAAATTGAAAAATGGCAATAGCTGGTACGCGTGGGACGGCAAGAAAAATAAAAGGGCTCCGATTAAGCGTACACACGAGGATGACGATACTGTTCCACGCGACACTGATAAATTACCGCAATGCACAAGCTCCCTGACATTACTATGCCTTAATGCACGTAGCATTGTCAACAAAAAAGAAAAATTAGAAGAACGTTTATTGCTGTACTCTCCTGACATCATGGTAATCACAGAAACCTGGCTGCACCCCGACATTCATGACTCTGAAATCGTTCCAGTGGCTTATAGTCTCCTTCACACAGATCGTGACGGTCGCGGTGGAGGTGTACCCCTAGTAATCGAAAACAGTAGTTAATTAAAAAAACACCAAGGCATAGGTGGTCATAAAAGTGTCTGGTGTACCGTTAACGTGTGGGGCATGTCGGTTTTGACAGGTAGTATGTACAGGCGTCCTAACGCTTCTGTCGTATACATGATGCACTTGCACGATGTCCTTCACACCAAGGTAAATGCCAGAACTCAGCAGATATTAACCGGCAATTCCAATCTTGCAGGAATAGACTGGGACAACCTAACGTTTGGGACTAGGGAAAAGGAAAGCTGTGACCTCTTCGTCAAAATAATGTTTCGTTTTTATTATCACAGCTAGTTAACTACCCAACAAGACAGCAGGGAGACGCCGCGTCAGTCCTGGACCTGGAATTTGTGTAGAACACTCTCAACCAGAAATTAGCATAAAAGATGTGATTTCTGCTCACAAAATGATTTTACTGGCCTTTTTTGAGCTAACATCACAAGCGGGGTTCTTACCACACCGCCTGTGATGTTAGATGGACCACCTGGAGTTCTTTAACGTGCAACTAAATCTAAGTACACTGTTGTTTTCGCATTTCGCCCCCATCGAAATGCTCCCACCGTGGCCGGGATTCGACCCCACGACCTCGCGCTCAGCAGCCCAGCACCATAGCCACCGCGCAACCACGGCGGTTAAAGAATAACAGCATATAATCAAGACAAAGTACTGATTATCACACTATTGCAATTGTGGACCATTTTAAATGTTTGGGCACATTTTTTGCGCGAATATGAGCTAGGATTGCCATGCAGACATGTCCTGCAAAAAAGTTGCTCAGGTGACATGTGTAATTGTACATAGCCATGGCGTGTTCGCAGTAACACCAGGCCAGTGAAGCATCAGCCTAGTCAGTAGAATAAAGTGAACGTGTATTCAAAGGTGTAGAGCGTATATATAAGTAGACGAGTGGCAGGAAGATAGGAAAAAGCACGTGCTAGTAGTGAGAGTCCTAACTCTGAAGGATCGTCAGATGAGGCGATAAAAGGTACGCGCACTTCGAAAACACAAGTGAAGTTGCAACATTCCTTCCTCCTCAGAAATGAAAGCGTTGCACTGGCTTGCGTTCTCTCCTTGAGCGTCTCAGAGTTTGTTGGGCGACACCGGTATTCAACCGGGCCACTGGAATATCTGGTGCCGCAAGATCTGGCGAACCGGTGCCATTTGAGATGCTTCGAGCAGTCATGCCTTCATCCGGGCTCACCGTTTCTGGATTCTGTAGTTGTGTTGCTTGGTCTGGCTCACTGCGATGTGTGGTGCTTGTAGTAAGCGTCGGTTTATCCCCTGGTGTTTCTTGTCGCGGGCGGACCTGGTCTACGTGCCACTGGACGACTCCGTCCGATGTTTCCACTTTCACCATCATCGCTCCACACGTCGTCTTCACATGTCTGGTCGTCCACTTGCTCCCTGCACCGTTATTGCGGGCATACACATCACTTCCAGGTAGCGACACCCAGTCATCTTGGTTCTCCTTTTGTCCTGGAAGTGCTGGAGTTGTCAAGCGTGGGCCTATTTGAATAACCCAAAAGCAGCTCTGCTGGACATTTACCCGATTTTCGCGGAGTTGTCCGGTAGTTGAAAACCAAACATATACTAGGTTCTCTTCCAGTTTTCCTTTCCTCAATTTTTGAAGGCCATCTTTCATAGTTCGCACTGCCCTTCCCGCTGCAGCATTAGACTGAGGATGGTATGGACCGCATCGAAAGTGTTCAATGTTGTTGTTTGCCAAGAACAATGCGAAGCCTTCACTGGCAAACTGGGTCCCATTTTCCGAAACGATCGTGCGAGGTATTTTACAACTGCTGCAGACAGTTCGAAACCTGCTGCAGATGCAGACAGTTAATTGTAGCCTGCGTTGAAGCATGCGATAAAGGTATTGCTTCGAGCCATTTGGTGTGTGCGTCGACTACTACGAGTATCATTTTTCCGCAGATCGGGACTCGCGTAGTCAATGTGAATGCGGGACCACATTTCGCCTGTTTCAGGCCAGTTAACCACGGGCACCGCGGTTGGCATTTTGCACACAGTTCTGGCACTGAGCAGACACCTCTTCAGTATTTCTGTCGATGCCTGGCCACCAGAACAAAGAACATGAGACAGATTTCCTTTCCGGTGAACCCTTGTGCGCCTGATGGAGAAGATGCACCACTCGCTTTCTAGATTTCGGTCGGTATTATGACCCTATTACCCCAGTACACCAGTTCATGTGCTACGGATAGTTCGGGCTTACGGTGAAACAACGGCAGTACAGCCCGGGCCATTCCGATTGCGTTTCTGGGACACTCATGTAGAATGCACCGTTTGAACTCGACCAGGACGTGGTCAGAAGACATTAATGCCTTCAGCTCATGCGTTGTTATGACGCCATTGTTCAGCTGGTTTAGCGACAGCACATATTCGAGCGGCTCACCGTCGTCGTCAGATTCCGGAGATCGCTGCGGAAGTCGGCTCATGGCGTCAGTGTTCAGCATCTGTCGTCCTGGTGCGTACTGTAGCCGGTATCGGTAGGCCCCCAGGTGGAGCGCCCAACGTTGTATCCATGCGGCGGCCATTTCGGGCGTCTGCTTGTCTGATCTGAGCAGGCCCAACAACGGCTGGTGGTCGGTCACCAAGGTAAATTCCCGACCTAGACGGTAGTCATGGAATGTCGTGACTCCAAATACCAGTGCCTCTCGCTCGAGCTGTGAATAGTCGCGCTCCGCCTGCGTTAATTATTTGCGAGCGGAAACCGATAGGCATGTGAACGTTACCGGGCGTGTGAAACCAGACAGCTCCCACACCGTATGGAGACGCGTCACATTCAAGTTTAACTTCCTTCGAAGGGCCGAATGAACGAGAACCTTGGCTTTGCTTAGCAAGATGAAACGCGAGCTCTTGGGGCTGTTTCCATTGCCAACGTACATTCTTTTCAAGCAGTTGATACAATGAACCGAGTGTGGTAGACATGTTCGGCAGAAACCTCGCGTAAAAGGAATCATAGCCATAAATCGAAGTCGTTCCGAGTAGTGGAAGAAAGAAGACCGGCCTCTTCGTGCTCAACGTATATAGCTCCCCATCGCAAAGAAACCGCACTCACACTTTCGACGCCCTCTTTCGCGAAGCGATCTCCAAGGCCACCTCCAATCCCTTGCTCATATGTGGAGACTTCAACGCACCGCACACGCAATGGGGATACGGAGCTGACTCGCCGAAAGGGAAGAGGTTAGCCGGACTGATGGACGAGCTCGGCCTGACCGTACTCAACGAGCCGGCTTCGCACACCAGGATCGGACAGGGAGTGTGCCGCGACACATTCCCCGACCTCTCTGTCTGGTCGGGCACGGACGCGGTCACTTGGTCGAACTCTTTCCAGGACCTGGGGAGTGACCACAGAATCCTGTGTGTGACCCTGGGAGAGAATGAAAGTGAGGAGGACGTCTGCCGAAAGGCAAGAATCGTGGACTGGGATAGATTCCGGAAAAATAGAGAACGAGACAAGAAGGAGGGCCCGATTGAAGACATCAGCGAATGCTGCAGAGAACTACTCGAGGACGTAGCGAAAGCCACCGATGAGATTGAAGGGATGGACTGGCGACAAGAATCCCCCAAAGAAGTAGGAGACAGATCCCGCGGAGCTGGGGACGACGACGCTCCCCAACCGTCCAGAGTAGACAGCCGGCTGGCACATCTCGTTGCGGCCAAGAAATCCATGCAACGGAGAGCGAGTAAGCAAAAACTCAACAGGAAGATACGCAAGAAGATCGCTGAAATCAACCGGGAGATCGAGACGCATTCCGGCCGCCTGTGCGAGCAAGAATGGCAGGAGCTGTGTGACACGATGAACGGCAACATGAGCGCGGGACGCACCTGGAAGATTCTCAGGCACTTGCTCGACCCGGGAAGCACCAGAACGGCGACCCATACAGACATGGCCAAGCTGCGACACAAGTACAAGGACGACCCTGAAGCCTTCGTGGAGGAGATCGTGCAGACGCACCTCACTCGACCGGAAGGGAAGAGTCACCCCGAATACCGCGGGGCTCCCAACGAGGAGCTTGACGCTGACTTTTCCGTGCAGGAAATTAGAGCGGTCCTCCAGCTATTGAAGACCAAATCGGCGCCAGGTCCTGACAGGATCACCAACAGAATCCTGAGGAACCTGAACGACGACGCCATCGAGAAGCTCTGCGAGTACATCAACTCCTGCTGAAAGGAGGGCCGTATTCCGCAAGAGTGGAAGTCCGCGGACGTTATACTAATACCGAAGCCGGGCAAACCGCTAGAGGTCCGAAACATGAGGCCGATCTCCCTCACGTCCTGCGTGGGGAAAGTGATGGAGCATGCCTGCCTCAACAGGGTGACGACGCTCCTCAAGAAGCAGGACGCCTTCGGCACCCACATCATCGGTTTCCGGAAGGGACTTTCCACGCAGGACGCCAAGCTGCAAATCAAAGAACAGGTAGTGAACGCTCCGAGCACTCACGTGCGCGCCTTGCTCGGGCTAGACCCCAAGAGCGCCTTCGACACTGTGAAGCACATGGTCATATTGGACAAGATCAGCCGACTCGATCTCGGGGCGAGGTTTCACCGATATGTCTGCAGCTTCCTAAATGAACGCGAGGCGACGGTCAAGATCGACGGGGCCAAGCCACGAACGGTCCGAATGGGCGGTGCGGGAACGCCGCAGGGCTCCGTACTCTCCCCCATGCTTTTCAACCTCGTCATGATCGGCCTGCCGGAGCGTCTCGACGCGATAGAGGGCATGAATCATACGATCTACGCAGATGACGTGACAGTGTAGACCACGGAGAACACGAGCGTTGGCGAAATGCAAGACCGACTGCAGCGGGCCGTCCGGGAGTTAGAGCGGCACCTTGAAGACACGGGACTCGTCTGCTCACCCGACAAGTCAGAGATCCTACTCCACAGACCGCGCAAGAAAGGACCCCTCCCGCAGGGCGTGCTCGACGCCCGTTGTTTGGGCGTCCACGTCACGATGAGGGAGGGGACCCGAATACCGACGGTGTCCAAGTTGCGAGTGCTCGGCCTGTGGCTGGAAGAGAACGGTGCCAACCGCGAGCTGGTTTCCCGACTGCAGAAGAAAGTAGCCACCACCACGTACCTCGTGCGGCGGGTCGCGAACAAGAGGAAAGGAATGAAAGAAGACAACGTGACGAGTCTGATACAGGCGTACGCGCTGAGCCATATATCGTACGTCGCCGCGTATGCCGACTGGAACAGGAGCGAAACCAACAAGCTGAACGTGGCGATCCGCAGGGCGTTCTAGACCGCCCTGGGGGTACCCCAGTACACGCCAACTCACAGGCTCCTCGAGCTGGGCGTACACAAGACGCTCGAGGGGGTCGCCGAGGCGCAGAGAATAGCGCAGCTGGAGAGGCTGTCATGCACCAAAACGGGAAGACGAATCCTCGACCTGCTCGGGATTCGATATCATGAGGCGCGGGGACTGAAGGAAACACTGCTACCGGAAGTCAGGGACGCCATACAGACGGAAAACATGCCGAAGAACATGCACCCGGTGCATGACGTGCAAAGACGTAAACGAAGGGCGGTAGCAATCCTCGAGGAGCACGGAAGACGAGAAGGCGTCCTCTTTGTCGATGCAGCCAGGTACCCGCGGCCCGCCGGTAATGTTGATGGCGATGAGGGACGACGACCACCATCGCCACTACAACGAAATGTGCGAGACGAACCGGGGATGCCAACACCACCATCTCTACTACTATTACGACAAAAACGCCAGCAGCAACAGCAGCAACATCAACGACACGGCCGGCCGACGGTGGCGGAGCCTGCCTTCTCCATGGCGGTCGTAGACACGAAGGGAAGTATCCGAGTCACGGCATCAGCTAGGCTGCCGTCGGCCGAAGCAGCGGAGGAGATGGCCATAGCCCTCGCGGTACTCCACGGAGGTACGGAGCATAGCCTGATCATAAGCGACTCCACCAAAGGTTGGGTGTCCGCGGATGTGGTGCGCATGCTCAACGCCAGAGCCGGAGACTTCGTGTCCGGCAGGATTACGATCAAGTCCCTCAAATGGTTCCCCGCGCACGTCGAGGAGCTTGGTACTAAAGAAGACAACAGCCGCAACAACAACAATACTAACGGCCGAAAACACACCGACATCCCACCCAACCACAACGAGCGTGCCCTCGTCGCGAGGCAACTTACCCGCCGCGACGCGATCACCCAGACCGCCGTTGTTGTGCGGGACCCCAGCGGAGGAATTATCAACACAACCCAAATCGCGGCGGACGGAGCTGGGGGCCAGAGGGCTCCGACTGTGATATCGAGGAGTTTCCGGCCTCGTACGGAGAGGTTCTTGCACACTATAGGAAAGAACGTATGACATATCCACAACCCCACGGGCGGCTGGACAAGTCCCAGGCAGTCGACCTGAGGCGGTTGCAGACGGGCACTTTCACCAACCCCTATCACCTGCACCGCCTGTGGTCCGCGCTGCACCCGTCGCCCGGCTACCCGTGGGGCGAGCACGAACGGGCTGATATGGCCCATATACTTTGGGAATGTCAACGCCCTGAAGAAGAAGGACCAAGAGGCAGGGGGAAGATAACGACAGGACCTTCTGAAGCGGGGCGCCTCGCTGAGAGATGGCAAGCCGCCGTCCTCAGCGAGGCACCCGAGGATCAGGAGTGGGCCGTCCAGCGGGCCAGGGCCATTGCCGAGGATCTCGAAAGGTTTTTCTCTGGCGATGGACCCCTGGCAGCCTAGCCCCGGGCACCAACAGCCTTAACCGCTGGACAAATAAAGTTTATTCCTAGCCATAAACGAACGTCGCTCGCTGACGTTAGAAGGGCTCGGTGCATCCATGATAGCGTTAAGGTTTTTCGCTGTCGGATGAAGCCCACCAAGATCGATGCGATGCCCAAGATAAGTTACTGCTGGGCTACACAAGTTGCACTTATCGAACATCACCTTTACACCGCGCTCTCGGAAGCGCTCTAAGACGTTTTGTTGCGATAGCAATTATATGCACACTCCAGGAGCATTTCTGCCGTCGCCGTCGTTGTCGTCGTCGTTGTCGTCGTCGCCGTGGGGTTCCGTATAAATTCCAACGGCGATAAAACCGTCGCCGCGCACCGTACGCTGTGTGTGTGAGTGAAAGTTTGCGAGGGTGAGCCAGCAACCGCAGCTTAATCTCGCGCACGCGAGAGAGGAAGGTGGCTGAAAGCGTGCGCTCTTCGCTCGCTCGCGGGCATGGAGGAAGAAAAAAAACAACGCATATCACGAAGTGAATTATGATGAGTGGGCGAAGCACCAGCCGGGGGATCATTCGGGCAAAACGCCGGAAGTGTTCTCCGAAAGGCGGAAGCTAGCTTCCAGTTCCATATATATATATATATGATACAGCTTCCTTGATACAGCTTATACAGCTATATGATACAGCTTCCTATATATATATATATATATATATATATATACTGTACATGTGTACAGTATATACAGCGCTTATGTAGCCCTTGCCACCGCAGCGCCCCTAGCTACGGACGACAGAGAGAGAGAGAGAGCGCGCGTCCGGAACGAGAGAGAAAGCGAAAGAGAGCACAGCTGCGCCTCTAGCGGGAGCGGCGAGTACTAGCGTGGCTACGACGGCGCGGCGGCGGATAAGGCTCGACCCTAAGGAGCTTCGCCCCTAAAATACTAAGAGGGACGTCACGTGATTCCGCTAACCTCGGCAAGCCAACCTCCTCTGAAGCCACCCCTCCCTCTCTCTGTGGCCCTTTGCGCAGTGCCTTTTTGGTAGGAATATGCCCCCAAGGATACCGGAGCATTCGTGATTGTTTGGTACGTGGTAAGGTTTAGTGCCGCCTGCCGTCACAGGCTCGGAGGCCCGTATCCGTGTGGTGGTTTTCCGCTACTGCGCGCGTCGTTCTTCGCTTCAAATGCGATGCCTTGAAACATGGAGCAAGACTGAGGCGCCTGACTCATATGAAGACAGACAATTTTCAAGGCGTCACTTGCGCTTACCACCACGGTTAGTAGAGTTGCCAGCGTTCGCGGCTTGAAATCCGTCCACAACGCCTGCGTGTGGTCTATTTTTTCTCACTTACTCCTTATTAAGTTTCGTCAAATCAGCCGTTGTGCATCTTAAGCTGCGGTACGTATTATCTTGCTAATTTTTCTCCTGCTGTTTTGCACCTAGGAAGAAACGAAATGTTTTCAGGGGCAATTTTTTGTCGCATTTTCGCTTAATAAAAGGCTCTGGTGTGCGTCTTTTATTTTGAGAGAAATAAATGGCATTAGCCTGCATTCTAAACGCCGAAGTCGTTGCCGTTTATTCACATTTACGTGCACTATTTTCCTAGGTTGTGTGGTGCGACGACGTTGTTTAGACGCGCCTCGGGGATTCATTTTTGTTATATGATAAAGCAAATGAATGTAATTTGTGCATTATCTAGAGTTTATTAGCTGTTTTCGAATGCGAGTGTAGCTCCACAACAGAATTACGTCCTAGAGTCAAACACTGCCACGGGGACAATTCTTCCTCTTATAGTGTGAAACGGCGTAAAAACTGAATATATAGCGGCCAGGGAAAAATGTCAGCATTCATTTGCACTTGTGGATTCATTGTGTTGCTGGTGTACCTGTACTATGGAAAGCACATTTTGATGACCAAAGTAATTGTTTCAATCTTTATTCAATGTTTATTGCACGTATAGAAGCCAGAAGATTACTCACAAACACAGAAGGAAGCCATATTTATAATTTAAATGAAGTGCATTGCACAGATTATGCACAAATGAAAATTATTAACAGCAAGTAGGAAAACCTATTGTACCACTGCTCTTTGGTATATCAGTATTAGCACAATTGTATGCCACAAGACATTTGTATAATAATGTTATACAAAGTAAACTATATCACACGTAATATTGGTGCCTTCAATAAAACTGGTCAATGCGATTAGCTATCGTTGAATGTAACTGCAGTTTTGCTTACGAGGCCTTGTATGCAACGCCGTCACTACAGGGCTATAATTGTATAAGATTTATATCTGCGCTGTACTCACAAATAGCGAAAGGCTTCGGTGATTGTGCTTGTCAGAAAAATAAGCAATACATATGCAGGAATCGAGCAAAAAAGAGTGATAGTTCACAAAGTCAAAGTTGAAAGAATTGATGTGAAGTCATACCTACAAACTAAGTATGTCAACTTCAAAATACAATGCATTTTGCTACAAGTAAAATGTACAAAAAAAACTTATGTTGTATCACATACCTAGAAAAATATTAGCACCTTCCAAACTGAGCCAACACACAGCAAAATTACGAGGTGACGGCTCTATTACACTGTGAACCTCAAATAAATGCATATTTCACGGTAATTAAAACACTCATTGAGTGGTATACACCAAATGTTCATGGTTACAGTAAATCTGGCATCATTAAACGCTATTGTAAAGCAAGTGAACAAAGTGGGCACATCAAAATATTTTGGAGATAGTAAAACCAACGGTATTCCAGGTGACAGAGGCAAACTTCCATAAAGGTCAGGTAAAAGACATACAGGATCAAACTTTCAATATTACATTGTTATCCTCAAGAGTATACTTAGCTCACGCATAATGAACTAAGAAAATTCACAGCATATCCATGTCATCACACAGTTTGCTCTAGTGAAAGGTAGGCCAGCTAAGCTACCGTCATTGTCCATACTGTTTAGCTTGGTGCTGAACAGAACGATTGTTTAAGCAGAATTCGCATGCAGGTGATTCAAGCTACAGCATTCAGCAAGACAACAAACATTTACTTGCACAATTTACATTCAGGTATCATATTTTCCTCTATAAAAGTTTGACGTCTGCATACAACGCTCTTGAACAATGTATGCACTTTACAGCGTCACTCAAAAAAGAAATGCCTTAACATAGAACCTGATGGGACAGCCGCAGTTGATGGATAAAGAGATTAATTGTGTGGGCCTTCATGAACATAATTCACTGACGAGGAATCTTGTGTAGCAGTTTTTCCTGTACTGCTTGTCGGATACACCCAAGCTCAGATACCCTGCCTGGGTCGGCAGAGCAGCCATGACCTTGTAAAGTTGCTTCCGTGAGCGGTTCACTGGCTCCAGGCTTCTCCGATAGACAGTGATGTTAATTACATCGATGGAGGATGGGTTTTCGGAGGAGCGTACAAAGAGAATGTCTATCTGTTCCAATAGAAAGCAACGTCTGCCATCAATGTCCTTGACCTAATTGCAAACTATCAGACGCTTCAATGCTGCTGCAAACTGCTTTGCTGTTGGATTGTCATGGGCAGCCCCCAAATGATCTTATTGCAACAAAAAATAACTCAAGGTGGCCCTGACTGAGCTTAGAAGTCAGAAGATATGCCAATAGGCCATTTTATGTAACCAAGTGGTTGTATAGATGGTTGTAGTAAGCACAACACGAAGTCACTGAAGCCCGTCTTTTTTGGTTGGTTCCTGTCATTAGTTTACTAGCTGCAGACCCTAAGTGAGCAAAAGTAGGCCTTGACTTCTTTGCCATACGCAGTGACAGGAGTCACATTTTCAGGACACAGCGGCTTTTTCTATTCTTCATGCCTTGCATGTCTTGAATTTAAAATGTCAAATCCGTTGTTGACATGTCTCATAAACTCTTCTGTTTGCAAGGAATTTGAAAATTTAGGAATTTTTGAGCTCTGCAGTCATTAAGAGTGTCTGCTACCGATTGATTAAATGTTTGAGCAAAAAATGAGACTTTCATGGGATGGTTTTTCCAATTATGTGCCTGTCTAAGTTTGTTTGCCAAATGTAGGCCTTCTGTGTACTGGATTTCATGCAGCTCATCAATGTGTTTCCACAATATGAACTATTTGTTCATATCGACAGTAGCCTTTTTATCACACAGGGTGTGTCCCAGTAGCTTCAACGTATGAAAGGGATCTAACATGGCAACGAGAGGCTATTTTTTTGTAATTGGATGCAGAAAAGAAGCATCCAGCTCAGTCAGGTCAATCTTGCAGCCAAGCCTGCGCAGCAATGACAAATTCGCTGTAGCGCCATCGCAAGTCAAACTGACGACGTGTGCAACTTTTCATGAGCGAAGCTAGCAGCTTGCAGCACCAAATTTTGCATCTGCTCACCACCAAGGCCATCCACTAGAAAGTAGCCAATCGGCAGCTTCCATCTGCCATTGATTGCAACAAGCATTAAAAAATACATCTTTGGCAACTGGAAAGCTGTCATGATTGACATCAATGCCCACGTCAACATATCCATGGAATCTTTTTCCATCCCACTCCACATGTCTCTAAATGGCCATCTCATCCACAACCAGATTGCGTAATGAGGAGTGGCCCTTTTGTGAATTTTGCTTTTCCTCCATAGGCAATGCACTCAGTGACTTATTTGAAAAGCCATATTGCCTGGATTGAAAAGGATTGATACCATTTACACAGTATCTTTGGATGCGGGAGGCATCTGTTGACAACACCTGGTAAATATCGGTATGCTCTAGTGGAAGAAAAATGCAGTGCAAATACCCTGAGCTCTGGCAAGTAAGCGGGTAACACTTCTGCACCAGACTTGCGTGGCAGTTGACGCAGGAGCAAGTCCTTTTTTTTTTGCCCCACCAAGATTCTGCAACACGGCGACATCCTCATTTTCTAGAATGCGATTGTTAGATAAATCTTCTATGGCATCTTGGAGATGAACAACCTTTTGCAAAAGCCGGTGATGTGATTGCTGCAGAGTCTTGATCTTCTTTGTTGCAGTTCGCAATTGAGAGTAACGCCTTCATGCCTCAGAAGGGCCTTTTCAGGCGTGTCTTCTGCTGGCTGTGGCTGCAAAATATCACACGCAACCAACATGACACATATCACGTACACAGAACAAAGTACCTAATTGTTGTGGCATACACTCTTGTACAAGCTATGAAGAAGATAATGTTAAATTTTAGGTCATTACTTTGCTCACGACGATTTCCGTTTACTCTTTTGTGAACTTAAAAACTGTGAGGGCCTAGAACTACCATCCACACGAGTTTGCTAGTGCCACTTAATTTTGGTTGTTTTGATAGAAGGCGTTCAAGGTTAGATGCGCTTGGCGTTTTTATGAATGCCATTAACAGGCAACGGCCAAGCGGAGCGAGTGCGAGCACCAACAAAAAGAAACGTCTTCTTCGTCTTCTGCTGGCGCCCGTATGTCACTACAGTTTATTTATTTGCAAAATACTGCAGGCTCATCTGAGCACAGGCAGGAAAGGTGAAAGTACAAAACATAGAAGTACAAAACATCTAACATAGAAGAGGCCGATGTAGCATAGACCATGCACGATGTTTCACAGAAGACTTTATTTTGAGCGGGCAAAATATACTGAGCTCATGATCCTACACAAAAGACCACTTTTGTCTGCCTGTATCCCGGCTCATCGTGACCGATCGGACAAATAAAGAGCATAGAAAATTGTGAGAGACCTGTTAGTCGTCTAGTTCATTGTGTCATTTGAATGGAAAAGAGCAATTGAAAACGGATTGTTGACCGCCAATTGGTGTTTAATGCAAACTTTGAGGAAACTCATACCGCTGCGGGTGAATCTGAATGTTTCAGCGTTTAATTACGTGGTTGCCACGATTACAAATGTTAGTGTCAAAGCGCAGTTCAGTGAGTGACATTTATTATGCTTCAGATAATAAACAGTTGCCATGAAAATAAATGCTACTTCACTTGCAGTTACCTACGGAAACAAGTATGTAAAAATTGTAGTGGTCGAGTATTATCCTTACGATTAATTGTTCCGGTATTGGACACATCGCCCGTCATTGCCGTAATCGCTGGTCGTCGTCTCCCCGGTGGTCGTCTCCTAGTCACTACCGCCAAGTACCAGACAATCGCACTTTCTCGCCCTACACGCCGCCTCGGAACATCAACGTCGACAGTGCTCCACCAAGATCCCGCCGCTCCCCGTCTCCGCAAGGCCGTCGGTCCCGTTCGCCTCTCGTTCACCGCTCTTCGTCCCCATCTGCAACCGGTCGCTTCCCTTCGGGAAACTAGGCGGTGCAGCTCCCGGAGGTGAAGCTGCAACTCCGACCCGGCCCACAAATCCTCTGTTGACCCTGCCTACACGTGGAAACCTACTGGACATTGAAGTTGATGGTGTTCCTGTCACATCTCTCGTTGACACAGGAGCGCAGCTTTCAGTTATGAGCGCTGCTCTCCGCCGAAGGCTCAAAAAGGTTCTGACTCCCGCCGTACCGTGCACTGTGCGAGTCGCCGATGGGAGTACTTCACCTTTTCTTGGAATGTGCACAGCACGTGTGACCATTGCGGGCCATTATAGCGTTGTTTTATGTATCGTCCTCGAGCACTGTCCACACGACCTAATTCTCGGCCTCGACTTCCTTTCGAAACACTCTGCCCAAATTGACTGTTCCGCAGGTGTTGTACAGCTGGATCTGCCGCTTCCTGCCGACGCAGACGCAACAACTTGTGCTTCACCCCGCTTATGTTCTGCTGAGTTTGCACGGCTGTCTCCACAGGCGGCTACCAATGTCCACCTGACGCCCTGTCCTCCCGTACCTGATGGCGAGTACGTCGTGTCTCCGCTTACTGACGTGGTTTTGTCACGAAATATTGCCCTACCGAGCACCTTAATCCCGATCCTCGAAAACTGCGCTCGGGTGCCCATCCTCAATTTTATATTTTCGACGCATGTGCTGCCACACGGCATTGCCGTCGCACTTATCACTCCTTTGGATGAATTTGAGATTTCTTCTTTGGCCTCCGAATCCTTCCTGAGTACCAACGCACCTTTGTCACCCATTCCTTCGTGCTCGACGCCTGCGGACGATGTTTGTAAGATGATCGCCCCTGACCTTCCTTCCGAGCAAAGAACAGCTCTTCGTCACCTCCTGTCATCTTATCGGGATATCTTTGATGTGGACGACCGTCCACTTGGTCAGACATCTGTAGTCACGCATCGCATCAACACCGGTGACGCCAGCCCCATTCATAGGCGGCCATATCGTGTCTCCGCAACAGAAAGGGCCATAATCCAGAAAGAGGTTGACAAGATGATGGACAAGGACATCATTGAACCTTCCAGTAGCCCGTGGGCATCACCGGCTGTCTTAGTAAAGAAAAAAGACAACTCGTGGCGCTTCTGCGTTGACTACCGTCACCTCAACAAGATAACAAAGAAAGATGTTTATCCCCTGCCTCGCATTGACGACGCTCTTGACTGCCTTCACGGATCCCAATACTTTTCATCAATTGACCTCCGCTCCGGCTATTGGCAGATTAGCGTCGACGAGATGGACCGCGAGAAAACCGCCTTCGTCACACCGGACGGTCTGTACCAATTTAAAGTCATGCCCTTTGGATTATGCAATGCGCCAGCTACATTCGAGCGCATGATGGACTCTCTGCTGCGCGTCTTGAAGTGGTCTACATGCCTCTGTTACCTCGACGATGTGATTGTGTTTTCGTCGAACTTTGAGAGCCACCTGAGGCGCCTCACGACCATACTCTCCGTGTTTCGCAGGGCTGGCCTTCAGCTAAACTCCTCCAAGTGCCATTTCGGTCGCCGTGAAATTACCATGCTCGGCCATCTCGTAAACGCCGCCGGAATCCAACCTGATCCACAGAAAGTCCACGCTGTGCGCAATTTTCCTGTAGCTTGTTCAACAAACGATGTCCGTAGTTTTCTGGGCTTATGCTCTTATTTCCGGCGATTTGTGAAACAATTTGCCGACATCGCTCGCCCTCTCACTGACCTTCTTAAGAAAGATGCTTCTTTCTCTTGGGGACCACTGCAGGAGCAAGCCTTCTCTACCCTGATCGAGCGGCTTACAACCTCCCCGATTCTGTCACACTTTGACCCTTCTGCGCCTACTGAAGTACGAACTGACGCGAGTGGTTATGGCATCGGCGCTGTCCTCGCTCAACGTCAACAGGGCCACGACCGTGTCATCGCTTACGCCAGCCGCCTTCTTTCCACGCCCGAGCGAAATTACTCCATCACTGAGAGGGAATGCCTCGCGCTCGTATGGGCGGTCGCGAAATTTCGGCCGTACCTTTTCGGTCAGAGCTTCTGCGTCGTAACCGATCATCACGCCCTCTGCTGGCTCTCCTCTTTGAAGGACCCAACTGGACGACTTGCGCGTTGGGCATTGCGTCTACAAGAATATGCATTTTCTGTTACGTATAAGTCAGGGCGCCTGCATAAAGACGCTGACTGCCTGTCCCGCAATCCCGTGGATCAACC
>NC_051163.1:156503771-156543374 GCF_013339745.2 Dermacentor silvarum | reverse complement strand
CTACGTTTCTGCGTCGATTATCGTTGCCTCAACAAGATCACGAAGAAGGACGTATACCCCCTCCCACGGATTGATGACGCCTTGGATCGACTCTACAACGCCAAGTATTTTTCGTCTATGGACCTCAAAACCGGCTACTGGCAAATCGAAGTCGACGAGAGGGACCGGGAGAAGACTGCCTTTATAACACCAGACGGACTGTTCGAGTTCAAGGTCATGCCGTTTGGTCTTTGCTCGGCACCTGCGACTTTCCAACGCGTCATGGATACAGTACTGGCAGGCTTGAAGTGGCAGACTTGCCTCGTGTATTTGGACGACGTCGTTGTGTTTGCCTCAAGCTTCGAAGAACACCTGCGGCGCCTTGAAACAGTTCTTCAAGCTATCAAGACCTCCGGACTCACGTTGAAGCCAGAAAAGTGCCGCTTCGCATACGAGGAGCTCTTGTTTTTGGGCCATGTCATCAACAAGTCTGGAGTGTGCCCTGACCCACAGGAAAACGGCGGCCATCACTGACTTTCCTCCGCCCGCCGACAAGAAGGCAGTGCGTAGATTTTTTGGCCTGTGCGCCTATTACAGGCGCTTCGTCAAGGATTTTTCACGGATCGCCGAGCCACTGACGTACCTCACGAAGGCCGACGTCGAGTTCAAGTGGGAGACGCCGCAAATCGAAGCATTTGAAGAACTGAAGCGACGCCTACAATCGCCGCCCATCCTTGCGCATTTTGACGAAAACGCCAATACCGAAGTCCACACCGACGCAAGCAGCGTAGGACTCGGCGCCGTGCTTGTGCAGAGGACTGACGGACTAGAAAGGGTTGTAAGTTACGCTAGCCGGTCGCTATCGAAGGCGGAATCAAATTATTCCACAACAGAAAAGGAGTGCCTCGCCATCATCTGGGCGACATCAAAGTTTCGCCCCTACCTCTATGGCAGGCCCTTCAAAGTTGTGAGCGACCACCACGCCTTGTGTTGGCTAGCTAACTTGAAGGATCCTTCAGGTCGCCTCGCACGATGGAGTCTGAGACTTCAAGCATTCGACATCACCGTCGTTTACAAGTCCGGGCGAAAGCACTCTGACGCCGACTGCTTGTCTCGCGCCCCCGTCGAACCGCCGCCACAGGATGACCAGGATGACGACACTTTCTTGGGACCCATCAGTGCCGACGAATTTGCCGAACAACAGCGAGCCGACCCGGAACTAAGGAACCTTGTAGATTACCTGGAAGGCAAGACCGTCACTGTGCCGAAGGTATTCAGGCGAGGATTAGCGTCGTTTTTCTTGTAAAACGACATTCTCCTAAAGAAGAACTTCTCGCCTCTCCGAGCCAACTACCTCCTCGTGGTACCCTCAGCATTGCGTCCAGAGGTTCTGCAAACTCTCCATGACGACCCAACGGCTGGACACCTCGGTTTTTCCCGCACGCTCGCGAGGATACAAGAAAAATACTACTGGCCTCGCCTCTCTGCCGACGTCGCCCATTACGTAAGGACATGCCGAGACTGTCAGCGACGCAAAACACCGCCGACAAGGCCAGCCGGACTTCTACAGCCGATCGAGCCACCTCGCCGACCATTCCAGCAGATTGGGATGGACTTACTGGGGCCTTTTCCGACGTCGACGTCCAGGAATAAATGGATCGTCGTAGCTACGGACTACCTCACCCGCTACGCCGAAACAAAAGCCTTGCCCAAAGGCAGTGCTACCGAGGTAGCCCGATTCTTCGTTGAGTACATCCTCCTGCGTCACGGTGCCCCAGAAGTCCTCATCACCGACAGAGGTACTGCCTTTACGGCAGAACTAACTCAAGCCATCCTGCGATACAGCCACACAAGTCATCGCCGGACCACCGCCTACCACCCGCAGACGAATGGCCTCACCGAGCGCCTAAATAAGACCATCGCCGACATGCTGGCAATGTACGTCGACGTCGAACACAAGACGTGGGATGCCATCCTTCCATACGTGACCTTCGCATACAACACGGCCGTGCAAGAAACGACGCACATGGCGCCGTTCAACCTGGTCTACGGAAGGAACCCGGCAACGACGCTTGACGCCATGCTACCGGACGTCACCGACGAAGAAAATCTCGACGTTGCCACCTATTTGCAGCGTGCCGAAGAAGGTCGACAGCTCGCTCGACTGCGCATCAAGAACCAGCAGAGGACCGACAGCCGACACTACAATCTTCGACGACGCTACGTCGAGTACCAGCCCGGTGACCGTGTTTGGGTCTGGACTCCGATACGCCGACGAGGACTTAGCGAGAAGCTGTTACGTCGCTATTTCGGACCATATAAGATCACCCGACGTATTGGCGCACTGGACTATGAGGTCGTGCCAGACGGCATTTCGCAATCACAGCGGCGCCGGGCACGACCTGAAGTCATCCACGTGGTGCGTCTTAAGCCCTTCTACGCCCGCTGACAAACTTAGGTACTTTGTTACTTTGTTATTGTTTTTTTTGTTTTGTTATTTTGTTTATTACGCATGGTTTTGTTTTCGCTATCGTGTTTGTTTGTAGCATCGGGACGATGCTTTTTAAGGGGAGGGTATTGACACGTACACATGTTTATCTTTCACCGGTGGCCGCTTTCAACATTGGCTGACAAATGTTAAACGTTATCGCTCGGCGCAGGACGCGCCTGCATTGGAAGCTTCTCGGACGTTATCAATGCTTCTATCCGTCGTCTGTGGTCACCGACGCCCATGTAATCTGATTGTATGAGCGACGCGAATTGTCTAGAACTTTCTGGAAGACACGCGGGCATCAGGGATTAATCTGGAACCTTCGATGACTCAGGTATAAAAGCCGACGCGTTTAGCCGCTGATCAGATTTCGACGATCGACGACTGTGTTCGCTGCCATCGTTGTGCTTCAAGTGTAACTTGCTTTTGTGGGCACAGGTTCGCCCAATAAAGAATCAGTTTCGTCATTCCCAGTTTTACGACTGCTTGCTTCATCGTCACTACTACGTGACAATATATGGCTTTCACTGTTTAGCACTTGCTCTTGCCAGTGTTTACAATGAAATTTGAATGCAGTATGCGTGTCACGTGTGTTAAAAAAGGTCTGTAATGTGACTGACTATATTGTTGAACAGTTCTATCTTTCTCTTCATTCTGAGCATTACTAATACATCTTTTAAATCTGTCGAAAACATCTTACAAAAAGCTGTATGAGAGTCTAATATGCATTTTTGAAACTGCAATAATTACTTTAAAGGTGAAATCTAAAATATATATTACATGGAAACACCAGATTTTTACAAAGCAGATCAGAACATGAATAAGGCACACATATGAGAAAATGTCTTAAGCAAGCCCTGTGATCATTACGACAATCAAGCATGCCCGGAGATGTTGGATTTCAGAAGGCTCATCAGCTATGTCTGAATCAGTGAAGGACGAGCTAGCAGATGTAGCAGTACGCTCTGCCAGCACATCAGACAAGCCCTCAGAGATGTCCATGTCCATTGCGGCTTGACAGAGACCTGGCTGTATATATAAGAAAACCATACTTCACTTCAGGAATGCTTGGGGACATCTACTACAGTCATGAAAATGGCATGATCAAACTGGAAACATGCATTATGGCTGCATACAGCTGTGCACCAACTTACTGGCTCATCTTGATGCTGTGATGTTCCCGTGGATGTAGCTGCTTCACTTTAAGGTGACTCATTGTTGCGGCATCGTCCTTTGCAAGTGTCTGCATTTAAAGAATAACTTACCTGATATTTTTAAAGGGTCCCTGAAACGATTCGCACAAAGTTTGCAGACTTGTAGGGTAACAGCTACCGTAAAGCATTCCCGTCACAATTTAAGAGAAGCGTCTCATATTAAGAGAGCTACGGACATTACAAGTTTCCCTCCTCCCTAGCCATGCATTTTCTCCTCAACTCGTTCGCCGAGTGATCGGGGCTAAGCTCGGCCTTCGCTGGCTCTACGTCATGTTGTGACGTACGTTGTCGTCTACTTCCTGTTGTCTTGGAGCCAGCGCGCGAAGGCTCTCCCACATCTCCGCTAGCCGCCCGGCCGTCGATCCACAGCGAGAGAGATCGAGCAACGTGCGTTGCGAGCGTTCTGTCGCAGCGCCGAGCATGTGCGGTATTCCGGTAACCACGGGCGAGCTGGGTGTTTTGACGGATAGCCAGAGGCGTAAACTAAAGCCCCTACATACCGCTGTGAAGAAGGAGCTTCGTAGACGTACGTGAGCGGCCTGATCGGCATGAACGGTCCAGCCATCTGGTGGCACAGAGCTTAAACAGCCAAATACTGATCTAATATTCCTGTAACCAAGTGTAAAACATTTGAAACGTATAAAAAGACAACATGTTCAAGAGTACGCTCCTGCCAAAAATTTGAGCCAGCAGCAACGTAGAAAAAACTGCTATATTAGCTGGGTGTTTGGTTGAGCTTTGTGCCGCCAGGTGACTGCACCGTGCAAGCAGTTCACGTTTGTCCCTCCGTTCATCACGCAAAACGTGGCAAAACGGCCGGTACACTTATGCTTAAGTTCACCTGAATACCGGACAAGCTAAATTCTATTGTGGCAATCCTTCGACGTGAAGTGACGGCCGCAAACGCGTAGATGCTGGCGCCGTTTGGATACCGTCAATCCGATGCGCTGCAGCCACTCCGCTCGTCTGCTGCCTTGCAGCGGGGCACGATGTCGCAGCTTGACATGTCACCGATCGCTACGTTTGCAGCCCACAACGCAAGGGCGAACCATGGTGCTTGCGAAAAGAAAGAACAAGACCATCACGGACCGCGCAGCTCTCGTCAACACGGAGCACGTTTTAACACAAGCAGACGACACTTGTTGTGGGCCGGAAGTGCTTTTAGTGTAGTGATACATGTCCTTGTGCATTCTCTTTCTGTTACTTTCTTTTTATATAAACAAATTAACTAACATCTAAACTATTACGAACAACACTTGTTAACCATAATGTTGGAAAAATTATCGATGACGCGACCTGGGCCGCCAATCGGATAGCTGGCCCAGTGACGTGTTATGGGCAAATAGCGTCATTTGGGCACAAAACTCAGCCGCTTGGCGTGCTGCGATCGATAGCGATCTACCCTTTTAAAACCTTATAATAAATTACACGCTTTCCGTGGAGCGCTTAGATTCCTCAATTAATCATCATAAGAACCCAAATAATGACCAAGAAGAACGTTTGTACAAAATCGTCAAAATCGTTTCAGGGTCCCTTTAAGGTCCAACAATAACATTTGCTGTGGAATGATTTTACACAACCTTTGCAGTCATGGAAAAGGCCTCGCATAATCTGTGCATGCTTTCCGTCCACACTGCATCCCCTTGTGTAGAAAATTATCTTCGATCTAAGTGTGCTTGTAAAATACACATACAACTAATTGAATCTCGGGGAAAATGGAGCTGTAGTAACTTCGCAGTACATGTTTCGCACAAAAATATCATAGACATAGCTGTAACACATACATAACATAATGTAATACCCCCTCTGTAATGCCTCCAGGCCTTGAGGGTACTACCAATAAATGAATGAAAATGATGTTCACTCCGGTAACTTAACGTACAACTGCGTTATTTCACCTCCACTGTCATTTAACAGTTGTCTAAAATTTGTCGACCAACACCATATCTTTTGAAAAAAAAAGAAAAATCGTATTTAGCCTCAACACGAGAAGTGATTGAACTTTGAAACATGATGATTGAACTTTGCACTCACAGGCAGAGTTACTACGGGCAGAATATTTTCTGCGAAATTACTGTTCTTATTGACTATTGCAAAACTTAGTATGTTACGTGAAAACAAATCTTTGCTGGTTTCTTCAATTATTTGTTTTATTGCAATTTTGATTTATTGCAGCCACAAGAAATACATACAAAATTCAGTCAATAATAATTTGTATAGCAGGAAATGTAATTGTTCGACAATAAATAGTTTCACATCGTGGGCTTTTTAGGAGTGTACGCTAGCTGATAAAAGTATTTAAGGAGAAATAAATGTATAACACTTTGTGGGAATAAAGACAAAGTTGAAAAAAAATGGCTTGACTTGTATGGCACCACTATTTCGTCAGTTATAATTCACACGAGCACGTAGTCACTAGCGAATATTGCAGTTGCATTTTCATAAATAAAAGAAACGTTCATTGTGCTTACCTATGGAAGGACAGACCGTCGCGCCGATTTTCTGTTCGATTAGGGCATCCTGTCACGCAGCACTTCATCACGCAGGTGCGCCTACTGCTGACGGGAGTTCTCGCCGATCTGCTGGGAGCCCGAATACTTTGAGCAGAGCAACAGTGTCGAATGCGCTACCTTAACTACGGTCCTGAACAGCCCTAAATATGTTTGGACTCTCCGGATCGTCAGTCCATCCTTGGGCACAAGACAGGACGAATTTTTTTCCCGTGGGAAAACAGTCGCTTCGGACCCGGCCTGTACGCTCGCTTAATGGCCTGCACATTTTTGCGCAGGCGAAAGGCATCATTGTTTCCCGTAAGATGTCCCCAAACGCAACGAATCACCGTCGAAAGGACGGCTTGGTGGCCTTCACACGTTTGCAGAGCGAAAGCTCTCCTCGTTTCCCTGATAACGCCCCAAAACGCCACCATTCGTCCTTGAGGTGGTCCTCCCGGGTTGTTGGGCGCAATGCCGGTTAACCGACGCCTTCGTTCGCAACAGCCTTGGCGCCTGTCTGCTAATTAAGCGGCGACACTGAGCAGCTTCACACACTTGAATTCCTTCACTAACCTCGGCGCGTGTTTGCCACGCCGACTATGAGTGCGCGTTCCGAAACCCCCGCAGCAGACGAAACCGAAGCCACCGAAGGGAACCGAGTAAAATCTACCGCTTGCCCATCACGTGAGTGCCTATTTCCCATCATCCTATTCCTCTAAATTTTTAATAACTAGGGTTCAAGATTGTCACGCGACGCTCCCTCCTAGTTTTTTTCCTTCCTCCATGCTCGCGGTGAGGCGACGGAGACTGTAGGGGTGGGGGGAGCGTTCTGCTCTTGTGGCTGCTGCTGACGGAGCTTCCGCGCGGGCACCGTATCTTGAACGCGATTTGCTATGTGGCCGAAGTGTGCGCCCGCGGAGGCCTCATCTTCAAAGTGATCTGCGATGGCTGCAAAGGGCAAAAGTGCATGCGCCGAGTACCGGTAACTTCGTATGCACTTTGCTTTCGACGTTTAGTTCGCGTAGAAGCGAGACGCGATACAGCGCGAAGGTCAATTTGCCCAATGCTGCTGACGCGCTTTCTGAATAGTTTTAAATAGTTTCCGCGGTCATAGAGCGAGATGTGTTCATGTTTACCGGAGTGCGCGTGACACAGTGCTTGTTTATTTAGTTAGTAAGCGAATATTTATAACTTTACACGGCCGATAAAACTACTATCCTTACTTCGTATACCTGTATAATCGATGCTTCGCCTTTCGGCCGAAGCTGCGATTTTTCAGCCTTTCGCCGCTGTCACTCGCTCTTTCGGAATGGAGCACACCGTCGAGATAAGCCTGCGCTCCTGGAAAGACAGCCAATACCTCATCCATTTTTCTTTGAAATATCGCGGACGCAGACGCTATCCCAAAAGGAAGTCTGTTGTAGCAAAATGGCCCTTTTGGCGTGATAATGACGCAAACTTTCTTTGCGTTATCGTCTAGCGCCACTTGATTGCATGCATCTCGTAAATCCAACGTGCGGAAATAGTCCCCATCGTGTAGTTGGGCAAACATATCCTCAATGATTGGCAATGGGTATTGCTTACTTTGGACAAGCTGGATTTACTGTGGCCTTGAAATCGCCGCAATTCTTACTGCGCCGTCTTTCTTAAGCACTAGGACTATGGGCGTTGCTCATTCAGAGTGTGCCGCCGGCGACAGCACGCCAAGAGAAACTAAACGGTCTTGTTCAAGTGACACTAGCTCGCGTAGCGCGTATGGAATGGGTCTGGTCTTACAGAAGTTGGGTACGGCGCCTTCCTTCATGTGCAGGCTGTCTGGAGGACGCTTGATTAGCCCCAGTTCCTCAGAGAACACGTCGGGGTAGTCGTTGAATATGCTGTTCACGCTGTATTTGCTTGATTCTTTTGCTGACGCTGAATCTTCTACATGAGCCGCACCAGGGTTCACCGGCAATGAAATCTGTCGCACGTTCTTTGCTCTGGTGGCCAGGCCTTGACTGAAATATTGAAGAGGTGTCTGCTCATTGCCAGAACTCTGTGCAACTGTAGGCTACAGTGGCGACGAAGATGCGATAGAGCACGTGTTAGTAGTGATAGTGCGAACTCTGAAGGATCGCCAGATCAGGCGATAAAAGGTGTGCGCACTTCGAAAACACAGGTGAAGTTGCAACAGTTATTGATCGGCTTCGATACTTGATTGCAAAAGGAACAAGCTTCTGCTCTATCACTAGCTCTTTAGCTCTCGTTTCAATTATGGCAAATTGGTATGGAGTACAACGACGGACAAGGACGGTTACTAATCTTAATCAAATGTAACTTGATCAGTAAAAAATGAATCGGCATATTTTCAATGCGCAATTTCCGGCATCTACTAACATTTTATTCTGCAGTGCAGAAATAGATTAGGTACACCAGATATACAATTATACATTAGGCAGAAAATTCAAATCAGAAACTCGTAGGAACATAAAAATTTGCACATTTTAGCTAACTTACGAGTTCGGCATTTAAATTATCCTACGCGTCATGGAGAAAATTTGGGGGGTACCCAGAGTACGATTAAACTGCTGAAAAGAGTTCCTGTCTTACACTCTTCATCTCTTTTGAATCACTATGACCTTAACAATTTTGACTTGTTTAATTGTTCGCATCAGGATATCTGCAAGTTATATGCAGGGATAACCCTGAGATTTAGGCGACTTAGCACTAGTTTCTATTTCGCAATTTGTGTCAGAGCCAAATCTATGTTTTGTATCTGTTTGTTTTATTTGGTTGTATGTAGCTGCTTTCTGTAACAAGTTTATTTCTAAGCCGTTTTTTTTCTTTGTATTGTATTTGTTCTAGATACTTGAAACTGAATGGCATTTACGTTCTCACTTTTCAAGAAAATGTGTATTTCATTTTTCTTTCAGGCAAATTGTAATAATTGACTAAAATCTTGTATAACTCAGTATTAGCTTTACATTTGTATTCTTTACTTTGTATAACCTATTGTAGTACGCTGTCAAGTGTCTATTTTCCTTCTTTTATTTACCGTGGTACTGTTACCACTCCGCAATTTTAACCCGCTAGCCTTATAGCCTTAAGGGTTCTTAAGGCTGTAAGGCTATCGCGTTAAAATTCGATTCGACTTTCTTCGATATGTGGCCGGCACCGTGTCGCAGATAGTCTGGTGTCGGCGTCGGCGGTGTTGTCAGTTCGAGAAAAAAAATTTAAGGTATATGTACATGACAAGGCTTGCTATATAACATGCGGTATATGTGTGATATGCTTCCGCGTTATTCTATCACTAAAGTAGCTCATAAATTATCTTACAATCTTTACAATGTTACCCCCCGGAATTTTGAGGAGAGCCCACGAACAAATGTAATGAAACAAAACACCGACAGCGCATGCATTTTACTTACAATCTTTTCAGACTGAAATACTAAATGTGCGAAAGCATAACAGGAAGCTCTAAAATTATGTAATTTTTGGCGCAGCTCTGCACTACCTCCGCGATCGGCCGACGCAAGTTTCTACCAGAAAGCTCGCCTTCGTGCATATCGTTCGCCGCCAGAATTTCCCGGTAATATTACGGTTACATAAGCTGCAGTTGTCGGGAAGCGTGAGAAGCAGTCAGAAACCTTGAATGCAATTGCATTCCACACTTAATGGCCAAGCTAAAACGCCCTCCAAGTTTTTTTCAACGAGGCTAGGAACTATAGAGTCAAGCCCTTTTGAAAAGCAGCATTTTATCATAGTCCTTCTATCTGTATCTTGAGAGAACGAAAATAAGCTTGATTTGATATGAATGCGACAAGACGCATGCTAATTTTATTCGGCTCGTAATTTAAAAATGCAGTGTCAACTCAGATAAACAACCACCTTCCTGCCAATAAACTATTTAGGCTAAAATTATCAGCAATGACGTGTTTACCTATGTGAAATTTCTTCTTCTTCTTCTTCTTTCTGGGGTTTTACGTGCCAAAACCAGTTCTGATTATGAGGCACGCCGTAGTGGAGGGCTCCGGATTAATTTTGACCACCTGGGGTTCTTTAACGTGCACTACAACGCAAGCACACGGGCGTTTTTGCATTTCGCCTCCATCGAAATGCGGCCGCCGCGGCCGGGATTCCATCCCGCGATCTCGAGCTCAGCAGCGCAACGCCTTAGCTGACTGAGCTACCCCGGCGGGTGTGTGAAATTTCATCTCGTTGAACTCAATGCCTTTTGAGGGCCTTCCTCACCTTCTTACACAACTTGGTCTGAACAACAGCGGGTAACCATTTAGTAAACGAATATTTGGCCGGGTTTCTCAAGCAAGTCTAAAACTGCTTCCTCCTTGATGCAGCAATTTAATTAAGGAGTATTGGCATATTATATAGCGTATTCGGAGAACAGCTCGGCTCAGCCCAAAAATTCCGTTCTTTCTAGGCCATTCAGAGCTTCATTGAAATAGCGATAATGTAGATGATCGAAATGTACTTCTAAACAGTGAATACAATCAGCAGGCAGCAAAAAATGTTCTCTTCTGCCGTTTTGGCTCCGGATGTACTCCACCGAGTCACCACACACTTATTCCATGACGCCGAAGAGTGAAATTTTCGTATGGGGCCCCGTCAGTGACGACAATTAACGCACTGAGTACGACAAAGGAGAAAAACCCCTTCATATGACATTATTCAGCTCACCGGACAAAGTTAAGTTTTCTAAAGTTTAAATGCCCAGAAATTCTAAGTGGAATGGCCGAAAAGTTGTTCCCAGATGACCTAGCTGCGGCAGGAAAGTTACCCTCGAACATTTATTTAGCACAGAAGCCACTTCGAAACAGGGTGCTTCTTGGCCAGTGTTCACAATGAAATGTGCTTCTCTTGGTAAAGAGTACAAGCCAGTTTTTCGACTTCTTTATCGTTAGTATAAATTTAAAGTGTGCTTCTAACTGCTATCAGCGAGTACAAAACATCAGTACTAACTAGTACGTTTACCTTTACCTGGCACCGAAATATTGTTCACCAACTACTACGAAGTGGAGGACGGACTCGGAGGCCTGTCTGCAGCAGCACTGTCGGTGGAGCTACAAGTGTTGTGCACGTTGCGTTTCTTCGCCACGGGAAGTTTCGAAGGCGGGATAGGAAGCGAGGAGACGATTGGCGTGACCCAGCCTGCGGTCAGCAAGTGCGTGCGACGCGTGGCGGAGGCAATCGTCTACGTCGGGACCCACAACTAGTGGGTAGACTTTCCGAGGCCGTCGGAGGAAAAGGCGTCCGTGAAATATGCGTTCCTTCGGCGCGGCACCATTCCCGCCATCATCGGATGCATGGACGGCAGCCTTGTCACCATCATTGCAGCGAAGGGCGAGAAGAATGTGGCATTCGTGTGCCGCAAAGGCTACCGTGCCCTCAATACCATGTCCGTAATTATCTCAATTTTTGTCTAATTGGCCCGTCATAGTAGCGCGTGGCTGATGCTGTGTATGATTTCGTCACATCTGTGACGCAGGCATGCGGATTCTCGCTGTTGCACGACGCCTACGTCTGGAGGACAACGTGGTTGCGTCGCCGGTTTCAGGAGGGATACGTTGCCAAGGCCTACGAGCAGCTCCTCGGTGAGCAGAGTGAAAAATTGATACAGTTGCCTGGCATACAGTAAAGTGGGCTCCCGCCGTAAGAGAATATTGAAGCCCGAACCGCTCAAATAACAGCAGCTTGTTAAGTAGAGGTGACATAGGCGGGATGTTAAAATTTTTGAATGAGTATCTGCGCGAAACAAAGTGACAAAACACCTGTGCTGTGCTTCAAACTAATTTTTATTATGTATGTACAGTTTGAAGCCCTGCGCATGTGTCTTGTCACATTCTTTTTACACTGATATTCATTCAAGAATGCAGACCTCAACTCGCCCGAACAGCCACCTTGCTGGTTTCTAGAAATTGGAATATTCCTATGTACCAGCTTTTGTTATCTGTGCTGATTACATTAGGGCCAGGTGCTCAGCCAGTACATTCTTTTATTACAGCTTCTCTTTAGTAGGTGTATGTTACGTGGCCCATGCTTTACTCACTCAAGCATGTGCAGATGATTTAATACAATTTTATGATCATGCAGGTTACAGCGGCTATCCCCTGGAGCCATAGCTCCTTTCTCCGGTCCTAGACCATCCTCTAATTCACATTGTAGAAGGCAGATACAACACTGCACACGCTGTCATGCGGTCACGACACTGCCGTGATGCTGCCATGACAGCAGGAACAGTAGCAGTGACGATGAAAACGGTGACCCGCTCCCACAGGAAATTCCCCGAGCAAGGGCCGCCCGCATAATATATCTGAAAGGATATGCTGCCCGGGACAATGTAACTAGAATATTCAGTACTACTCGCCAGCAGCGCCAGCACTACCTTCGAAGGGTACAAAGGTGACTGCGACGGCAGCAGCACCGGCAGTTGCAATTAACATGTGCCTGCAGTGTCAGGCACACATGCCGACTAGAGAGAAGGAACCAACGTGAATAAGTGTCGGCAATTAGTGGATAGCCTCCTGCTTTCTTATCGAATCTAAATTATTACTAGTGCTTTCACATATCCTGTGCCACTGAGCTGTCAATACTGAAAATGATTGCATCAGTTCACTGTGACGCTACGTGAGAGCTTTTAATTTAGTAGCTGTGGATAGAACACTTTGTGCTGAGTAGAAGAATGTCGTGGCCACTTGTCTGGGCAACAGGAGTATGCTGGTTGATTTTCTGCTGCTGATGTTGCTACTATCATCTTCATGCATTTCGATACTGGCATCACCGACACTGTCACCGCCATCTGCACTGTGCATGGGAGGATATTCGCCTTACTCTACTCGCTTCCTGTTTCGGCTGCAGCAAAGCGAAACACTTTTCGCTCCACCATATGTACAGAGGGGTCCACTCTTAAAGGGAACACCGCAGCGCGTGGCATCTGCTCCGCGGCACCGGCGGTCGATGGTCACAACGAGTGTCGCGCAGGCGCAGTGAGCGCTGTGGGCGGTGCTCTTTCGTTGTCTGCTAGCGTCAGCAGCTGCGCTTCAGATCGTCGCGAAGCAAGCAGCTTGCGTAATTCATATTTGAACGCAGCCGCATTCCTTCCAGCTGGAAGCAAAGTAACTGAATTGATGCATACTCAGATAAATGCGCTAAACATCAGCAACAGTGACCGTGCCGTCTTTTCTTCGCCGTCTAGTTTCATAAAGATTTGGACGCTTCAAAAAATGTTTACTGTGCACGTCGATTCCCATGATTCAACAATAACTCATCTGATAGCTCTTTATAAATTAATATCCTCGTTAAAGATGCTTGTGGATTCTTTGTGCAGCATACGCACTGCAGCGACTCGATATGCGGTAGTACAAATGAGGTGGACACTACACACGGAGAAGTATTCTCTAGTATAGCTGTGGCACAAAGAGACATCCATAAAAAGTGATTATGTTTGTCTTGTAAGCTGAAACAGGAAAAATATCTGCTCGTAATTATTTTCCCTCGTCTCATTTTCCTCTAGGTTTGCAATGGCTGGCTATCAGTGTGTGGACATACCCTCACCGGCTAACATAAAAAAGGCGTGATCGGCTTGCATCTCTACTATCCGAATCGCGGCAGCAGACGGCCAAAGACGACAGAAGAGCACAACCCACAGGGCTCACTTCACCAGCGCGAAACTCGCTGCGCCTGCGCGAAACCTTTTGCAGCAGCTAGCCGGGGGTGGCTCCCAGGAGACGCCACGTGCTCCGGTGTTCCGTTTAACAGTGAACCCCTCTGTACAGTTCCGCGCACTTTGTATGCCCTGCGCAGTTTTGCCACACAGCCACCACACGACTCCTGTTCAAAAGGCCATGTTATGCTGAAAGAGATCGCCTGGCACGTCAAGCGCAATATACTCCCTTGGATGAGCATTCAATTCTAAATAACTGTAAAATTGTAAATTTACTTTTAAATATTCATTTCAACTGCCAGTAACATTGTTGAAGATCATTTATTCACGTTCCCACTGTAAATAATAGAATGTAATACATATTCAGCGTCATGCTTAATCAGAGTAATCAAATGACATTCATTGCGGTGCACAGCTTTTATTAAATTATAGGGTTTTACGTTTCAAAACCAGTTCTGATTATGAGGCACGCCGTAGTGGGGGACTCCGGAAATTTGGACCACCTGGGGTTCTTTAACGTGCACCTAAATCTAAGTACACGGGTGTTTTCGCATTTCGCCCCCATCGAAATGCGGCCGCCGTGGCCGGGATTCGATCCCGCGACCTCGTGCTCAGCAGCCCAACACCATAGCCACTGAGCAACCACGGGGGGTCGGTGCACAGCTCTAAGTACACAAGGTGCATTCTTATGGGGAAAGCATAACAGTGTGATATCCACTACATGGGTTCCATTTAGAGCACCGCACGAGCCCGGGCTGACCCTAAAGCCCGGCCCGGCCCGTGGGCCAAGCCGGGGCCGTCCGAAGCGTATTTGGGTAGGCTCGGGCCGGGCCGGGGCTTAAAGCCGTAGGCCCGGGCCAGGCTCGGGCTTGAAGCCGCGGGCCCAGGCCGGACCCGGGCCCGCTCATTAAAGGGCCTAAGTTGGGCCTTTCAGCTAACGCGAACATTATGTATTACACGATTCAAGGCATTCTGTGCCATGCTGAAATGACACGTGCAAAGAGCTGGCTGTTAGTATACCTTAGTACAGACAATAGGACAACAGGTGAAGTTCAATTTTTTTCTGTTACACAAAAACGAACATTGTTTTCGTGTCATGAAAAAAGAATTATACAGAAAAAATCGCTCGTGAAACCACTTCTCTGCTACCGCTTTTGCGACCGCAATAGTACAACTCTCGACGCTATTATATTACTTTAGCGCTAAAGCAATGAATGTCTCATGTTACTCGTGCGTTTATTTTATGCAGTGTGCTCGTGAATTCACCTGTTGATATATATATATATATATATATATATATATATATATATATATATATATATATATATATATATATATATATATTGTAATGAATGAGACACAAAGGCACAGCACCCGTTCCTGGGTCGGCTGTTCTATTCTCTGTCCGTCGTCTTTCTTCTCTTCTAGCGCCCGCCTTGCGAGCGCGCACGACCAAGTTCACTTCGCCTTTACACTCGGCCACGCTGCAAGTTTCCGGTGCGCTTGCAACTAAGCAACTTGTCCAGGGTTTGAGGTCGTCGTTGGTGATCCGTCCAGCGCGCAACCAGCTTCTCTGGCGGGCGGCACTGACTGCAGCGCGCTGGTCGCAGGTGTCGCCGTTGATTATCCCGTCGCTCTTGAAAAAATACGACAGGAAATTCTTGACACCAAACCACAGCTTGTAGCACTGAACGCGCATGGTCGCATTGATCGCGTTCAGTCGCAACGCATCGGTGTGGTCTACGACGCGGCTTCTTAATTGAGGAAGTGAGCATCCGTGCTCGCATGGGACACAACTTGCGCTTTTGCAGAGTTGCCACTGACGGAACAAGGCTCCTCAAGGTGTTCGATGCCACGTCGTGTGTAGTTGAGCTCTCCACTTCGAAGCCGGGATACTAGGTGGATCTAGCGGAAGCGGGATGGTAGCGGTAGCGCAGGTGCGTCCGGCGTTTCCCACTAATTCGAATGGAGCCGACGGTGTCACCCGTTGAGACGGCACCTTCATGTGCACATCCAACAGTGAGCTTTGAGACCGCGGCACTGACTGCTGTGGATAGCATGTTATCGCGGGCTCTGGCAGTGACGCTGTGGTGTTTGATGCCGAAGCAGAGTACGAGACCCGCGGTGGAAAAAGTAACTGGCAACCGGGGTCTACAGCAGGGCAGGCCGTGATCCCATATGTCAAAACCTTGTCGGCAGCGGCGATTTGGTGTTGCTCCCGAGCTTCGGGGGGCTGAAGTCGCAGAATCTCGGCTGGCGTAGATAACCATGTCAAAGTAGTAGAGGTGGTCGCCATGCGCTTCCCACTGTCTTCGGTAGAGCCGACGGCGACACCCGATGAGCCGGTGTCTGCGGCGCACCACTCTGCCTGAGGGCTGCTGCAGGGCACACCTGCCGCAGTGTCAAAGCGGTAGCTCGCAGGAGCACCATGCCCAGAAATGGGCTGGTCGGGCTCAACGCAGGCACAAGGATGCCGGCCGAAAGCAGCTATTAGCGCTGCGCTCCATTCAAGCCAGGACTGCTGCTTGACGCCTTCGTAGGTGTCACATGCCTTTGCGGCACCAAAAAGTCGTTTGGCTGCAACCAGCCATCTTTTGTGGTCTGGCCAAGCATGCCGATCACCCAAGGCATTGATGGTGTGAACCAAAAGGGTGACGTCATCTTCAAAGCCACGAAACGGCGGTATTTTTACGCAAGCCGGCTGCTGGAAGTCGCAGCGCCTCGTCTCCGCCAGGTTGCTTGTCCAGCTTCCCGTGGAACTAGAGCCGGTGTCCACGGAGAGTGCGGTCGTTGTAGGAGCGACAGCCGGTTCTACCACCAAGGAAGCTGGGATGGCATACCTTGTTGGCTGAGGAGTCGAAGTAGTGCCGGGCATAATAGTATCGCCAAGGGAAGCATGGACGGCGTTCCCCGGCAGGACGGGTCCATGACGGAGGGGCTGAAGTGCTGTCCTAATGTGAGGTGCAACCGAGAATCCGCTGAGGGATGCGAATGTGTTCGTCATAACCTCGAGCTGTTGGGTCAGCAGCGAGATGGCTCGCATGGCGTCGGACAAGCTGCCGGCTGAGCCGCCCATAGAGCCAGGGGCGGAATCCACGTACCCTGAGGCGACGGCAGCGGCCGCAGCACTCGGGCCAGCCGGACCAGTGGCCAAGGGAGCCTGAACGGCATCCGTTGAGCCAGAATTGGTGGCGTATGCGGCACTCAGTGCAGCCTGAAGCATGGTCAGGGGAGCGTGAACAGCATCCCTAGCTGGCTGAGATGTCGATATCATGGGGCCGGGATAAAGGGCATGGGAAGCGTTGACGGCGTTCCCTGGCCGCAGCAGGAACGTACGACGGCGAGGATGCATGTCTAAGGCAGCGTGGACGGCATGCCTTGGCGGATCGGACCTTGACGTAGTCCCAGGCGCGGCATCTATGCGAAGGGAAGCGTTGACGGCGTTGTCTCGCCGGAAGGACCCTGGACGGCGAGATTCCGGAGGACGCAAGGCCTCCGCAGGACGGTGCTTAAGGCTGAAGCGCCTTAAGACTTGGCGTTCGCCGACTCCGCCATTGTAATGAATGAGACACAAAGACACAGCACCCGTTACTGGGACGGCTGTTCTATTCTCTGTCCGTCATCTTTCTTCTCTTCTAGCGCCAGCCTTGCGAGCGCGCGCGGCCAAGTTCACTTCGCCTTTACAATATATTTACATGCCGGTTCAAAATTACTCTTTACAGAATTTTAAACATTCCCTGTGGTAGGTAGCATAATTTTTATCCTTAAGCTGGGTTATTCGAAGAGGCGGACATGAGCAGCACGAGAAATCGCAACACATATACAACTGATTAAAAATTGGACTAATCAGCGTCTTAGTTAATTACTTTTCAATACATGTTGCAATTTTCGAATTGTAGCCGGTGAGTTTCCAGGACGCATCCACTTGAAATGAATTTGCAGGATGGCACCAGTTTCGAGATATTTCCCAAAGTGTGGGACGAAATACATGGGCGTTCCAGTTACTTTAGTGCTTCACTGTGTAAAACAGCAACATAATAAAGAAGAGGAAGAACAGTGCATTCTTACGGCGAGTTTGATGGCGAATATCTCCAAACTGGTGTCATTCTGGAAATTCATTCCCAAGTTGACACACCTGACAAACTCACAGGCTACAATTCGTAAATTGCAATATGTGTCGTAAAGTAATTAACTAAGACGTTATTAGTGGGTTTTTGTTAATTAGTTAAATATGTGTTTAAATTTCTCGTGCTACTAATGTCCGCCTCATCGAATAACCCAGCTCAATGATAAGAATTATGCTACCTGACACTTGCGATTTCTAAAATTTCCGTAAAACTTAAAAAAAAGGACACTGCATATCCACGAAGTGAATGATGATGAGTGAGCGAAGCACCGGGGGATCATTCGGGCAAAACGCCGGAAGCGTTAGCCGGAAGCCGGCTTCCGGAGCTTCGCGTACATATGGTATACAGATATATATATATATATATATATATATATATATGTGTGTGTGTGTGTGTGTTGTACATGTGTACAGTATATACAGCACTTATATAGCCCTTGTGCACCGCAGCGCCCCTAGCGGTCTCCATGCAAACCAGGGCTATGGACTACGAAAGGCTCGGCCACGGTAAATACACATCTTTGTGGGGAGGGAACACTTCCGGCGGAATAAAAAAAAAGTTGTCGCAGTTTCACCTGGAAGGCGAAGCATCAATTGCGATAGCAAATTTGTAGAGAGCTATACGGAGTAATGATAGTAGCTTTATCAGCTGTATAAACTTGGACATGCAGCAGCACCGGCAACACGCAGAACTGCTGTCGACGCCGTCGGCGTTTTGCCCACGTTCGCACAAAATGCGTGCGGCGTTGGTGACTGTTGCCGGAGCCTCTGATATAAATAGGTACTTAGGGCCGCATCTAAACGTCCCCTCCCTTCCCTCCCCCTCCCCCCCCCCCCCACGGCCTTTCGTGCGTCAGAAGAAGGCGCGTTTGCTCTACATATATGGTGATTGTAAAGGAGGAAAGAGACGCCTACTTCTGCAGCCCTGAAGGGAGCACGGCACAGAACGCGCGTTTGTTCTCCGCCGTGCGTTCACTCCCCGTGAAAGCGCGCGTCCCTCGCGCCCTTTCACTCGCACATACAGCGTTCGGCGGCGCGCGGCGACGATTTCATCTCCATTGACGTCATACGGAACCTCACGGCGACGGCGACCGCAACGGCGACGGCGACGCCGACGGCAGAAATCTGCTTTGGAGTGTCCATATAATTGCTATCGCAATAATAATTTGACGTCATATCCGTTAAAACAGAAGTGACATCATTTTGTTCTCATCGGCGTGAAATTTGTTTTCGGAGACCCGCCATTAGAGCTATATATTCAAATGCCCCGCCATTCGACTTGATGGTCGTTCTGAGCTTTCAGCGCGGAAAGCGATGTAGGAAAAGGTCAGCCGTATGGGTGTCGAAATCGCATCGCTGCACAGAACATACTTTCTTTGAAGGCCGACGAACACTTTGGGCGTAGATTGCGTAGAGTGCTCGTCCTTTCGTCGGACGCCAAGTCCAAGGTCGATCCACATAGGTCGCGAAGCTTCGGGCGAAAAGCGGTTCAGAACCAATTGTCACCGACATCAGCAAGGGTGGTTATGGGAGCAGTGATTGAAGCGCGACTATGTTTGGAGGGAACAAACAATGGGAAAGAAAAAACAGCGTTTTTTAAATTAAAGCGAGACGCAGTTATATTTATTCAACTAAAATAAAATTCCTAATCCATTTTATATACGCATGGCGAGAAAAGAAGATACCACTCTGTTTTAATTGATCATTATCAATAAATACCTTGTTTCAGCGCCCACCGTGAGAGCGCCCATCGATAGCGGCGGGCGTTGACGCCGCTATCAGTTGCAATGCAATGCAGCTCTTGGAGTGCGTGGAAAGGCGCGCTCGTAAAGTTCACCTGTTACAATAATCCCCCCTCCCATGTGTTGTATTGCATGTCGCCGTTTGTCCGAATTAGGTTACGTGGGTAGTCTTATTGTTTCTTAACCTGTGCAGTCAAAAGTAGTGAGTTGCGACCGTCAGATACCTGTTTACTTTAGTTGCTTTTGTGCAACAGCGCTGGCCGACGGGCTTGGCGTCCGACGAAAGGACGAGCATTCTACGCAATCTACGCCCAAAGCGTTCGTCGGCCTCCAAAGGAAGTATGTTCTGTGCAGCGATGCGGTTTCGACACCCGTACTGCTGATCTTTTCCGGCATCGCTTTTCGCGCTGAAAACTCGGAACGCCCATGAAGTCGAATGGCGGGGCATTTGCATATGCAGCTCAATGGCAGGCCTCCGAAAACAAATTTCGCGCCTATGAGAACAAAATGACGTCACTTTTGGTTTTGACGAACATGACGTCAAATTATTCTTTCTTCCGCCGGAAGTGTTCCCTCCTCACACAGATGGCGCTAAGCCCCATGAACCGCCGGTAAGCAACCATGTTTTGAACGTATGAGCTTCTATGGAAGCTTCGCTACCAGATGTATTTACCTCGGTATGCGCTTCTATGGAAGCTTCGCTACCAGGTATATTTACCTTGCCAAGTCCGTCGGCCAGCGCTGTCGCACGAAAACAACTAAAGTAAACACGTATCTGACGGTCGCAACTCACTACTTTTGACTGCACATGTTAAGATGCAATAAAACTACCCACGTCACGTAATTCAGACAAACGTCGACATACAAAACAGCACAACATGTGAGGGGGGCGTATTGTAACAGGTGAACTATACGAGCACGCCTTTCCACGCGCTCCAAGATCATTGCATTGCAAGTGATAGCGGCGTCAACGCCCGCCGCAATCGATGGGCGCCCTCACGGTGGGCGCTGAAAAAAGGTATTTATTGATAATGATCAAGTAAAATAGAGTTGTACCTTGTTTTCTCGCCATGCGTATATAAAATGGTTTAGGCATTTTATTTTTGTTGAATGAATCTAACTGCGTCTCGCTTTAATTAAAAAACGCCTTTTTCTTTCCCAGTGTTTATTCCCTCCAAACAAGGTCGCGCTTCAATCGCTCCTCCCATAACCACCCTTGCTGATGTCGGTGAGAATTGGTTCTGAACCGCTTTTCGCCCGAAGCTTCGCGACCTATGTGGATCGATCTTGGCTCGGCCCTAAGGTGCTTCGCCCCTAAAATGAACACCCTGTATAATGGCATGGTAAATACAACAAAGGACCAATCGCAGGACCAGGATCAATGTAAATGCATGCACACTAGTGGAAAAAGTAAGAGCGCAGGCTGCGTGCCAGATCACTAATGTTCAATGGGAGAAACAAAGATTTCGGTGTTTTATTCCTTATACACTGCAGCTGATTAGACCTCAAGAAGGTAAGGCTGACACATACGGTGCAATCTGTAAGTAAAAAATGGATTTTTTCACTTACAGGCCGGGCCTGGTAATGGCCACGCAGGCCCTGGCTAAGCTCACTTAGTATTGAACGCCCGGGCCCGGGCTGGGCTCGAGCTTGCAACCACGGGCCCGGACCGGGCCAGTGATGGGCTTGGTCCGGGCTCCAGTTGCTCTAGTTCCAATACACTGTAGGTCGGCCGTAGGCACATATTAAATCACAGAATTATCTGACATCAGCATAATGATGTTTTTATTTCGATAGCAATTATATGGACACTTAAACCGGATTTCTGCCGTCGGCGTCTCCGTCGCCGTCGCCATGAGGTTCCGTATAAAGTCCAAGGGCGACAAAATCGCCGCCGCGCGCCCTATGCCCGAGCGAAAGCGTGCGGGGGACGCGCGCTATCACGGAAAGTGAACACACGGCGGAAAGCAAACGCGACCGTCTCGCGAAAGGCCGTGGGGGTATGGTAGCGAGGGGGGAGGCGTGGCGACGCTGGGCTCCGGCACCAAAGGCGTATCTGCAACCGGGCGCAAGGGGAACTTGCCACTCAATCTCCCACGCGAAAGCAACAAAGCGGGAAGGCAGCGCGGGAGGAAGCGGGGGGGGGGGGGGGGGAGGGGGCACAGCTTCTACTCTGCCAACAACCCCGCTCAGACTTTTCCCCAGCTGTGTCGGTCGCCCGCACCGTCTCTTATCTCCACACGGCTCTGACCTTTGTATGCGCTGTGCATTCGCCGCTCAGTTTCCGTTGAAGCGATAGACCGCACGAACCTTCGCCCGCTGCGGTCTGCGGCGGCTGCGCTCGCTGCCAGCATTTTGACAGTCGTTGTCTGCGGTCATTCAGTGTGATCTGTTCATGTTTGCTTGTGCGCGCTGACACCACGCTTGTTAATTCAGTTAGTAATAGTAGAGCCACATTTTCCAACGGACGCTACACATGCAATGCTGACCGGATCGGCAGTGCAGTGCTACAGGTGTGTCCCTTCGTACGCGCTGCCCACGGGAAGCACTTCTCATCAACACCACCCTTTCACACGGGCCTTGTCGTGGCCATCGAGTCTCTCTTCATGTCGGTCGACTTACGCCGCAGCACGCCTGCTTGCTTACTAAGCTCATGTTTACTACAACTCATATTGCTACCAAAGCCGCTCACCTTACTTCGTATGACATTGCTGTGTTGTTATCGCATTCATTGCTTCGCCCTTGGAGCTAAACTGTGACATTTTTTTAAGTTCATGCACAATTATTCACCTCCAACCAGAAACTTCACAGCACAAAAGATGTGAGTCTTTCCTGTTATGGGTTCAACATGTTTGTAGCCCAAAATTGAATTTCTTTTCAATGACTACTGCCATATTAAGACCACCAGTATAAAAGAGCAGCCACATGCTTTTAGAGAGCGACACAAGTGAGAAGATACTTAGCACTTCGATGATCTTTCATTAACGATGTCTATAAGAGCGGGCTGGCAGTGAATGTCGTAAAATAGTGTCCACTTCCATGGCTACGTTAGGTATATCACAAACTGTGTTCAACAAAAATTGGGTGTAGATTGCATTGCTATCACCTATAAGGACACCTGAAATATCAAAATAACTATCTCAATTAACAGGCACTCGCAGTTAACTAAATTTCGAATACGGCCACTTCTGGCTTCCATGAGCACATAAGATTTGAAATTGCAAACATGACATACATACTTATAGCATGAACATCCTAGCAATGTCGATATAACAGTCAACCTGTGCCGCATAAAGCTTACTTGGTCGCAGAAGCGATGTACGACGCAATGATGTTGCAGATTTAGCGCGTCGCTGGCATCAGGATAATTCACTGCCGCCGAAGGAAGGAAGATAACGAAGGTGAACAGCTAGGCCGAGTTGATAGTTTTGTGTCATCGTGACGAAATCTGAGGCCGCAATTTTGACGCCTCAGGCGCTTTATATATACAGGGTGTCCCAGCTAAATGTAGCCCATGTTTTAAAACGACGGAGTGTGCTGGGAGACTCAAACCAACTCAGTGGCGTTGAGGATCGCGTGTCCTAGTCTGTGGTACTTTTCATTCGTTTTGCAAATTGAATTAATTACCGTAAACTAATTGCCTAAGTTTTTAAATAATGGCTTCACAAAGAAAGTGGCAATAGGAAAGTTGTAGATTACATTTAAAAGTAGCTGATTGAGGTGTTTGCAATTAAGTGCCACTAATGGAGCTCTTTGTATTTGCCTTTAAAGAAAGCCCGCGAAATACAAACACAACCATGTGATAGCGCCACTATTTCAGCACCCCCAAACGACCGATCTGTAAAGCTCATTGTTTGCATGCCTTTTTTCGAGACTCACGTGCCCTGTCGTGATCGGGCGCACAGAGCGAACGGCGGTGATGAAGATGTGCCGCGCTTCGACGAGACGTGGCATAAACATATCATTCGCTCCCCTTGTGGGATCAAGCCCGAACACACAAGGCAAGAAGAAAAAAAACGAAAAAAATCTTGAGCTTGAGAAGATATTGACCGCGGAAGTGTTTAATCGGGAAGGAAAATGCCGTTTTCATGTTCTTCTATTCGTTCGCTATCGTATCTTACTAGCGAGAGTTGCTGCGTACCTCGCGCCAAAGGAAACGCCAAGCCCATCCCAGAACCGCTGTCCAGATACGCGGATATCGTTTTCTTGATCGGTCACTTGGGGGCGCTCAAATGGTGGCGCGAGGGACTTTAGGCGCTATTAGTGGGGTACACCAAGGACGACAGTCGCATGTGCTTGCTGTGATAAAGCTGGAGAAACGGTGGAACATGTTTTATTGGAATTTGAAGAAATCTACCCAGCTGCAAGTCTAGGCTCCTCTGTCCTCCTTGAAGCCCTTGGGTTCAGGGATAGCAGGGGCAAAGTAAACATGTCCGCTGTATAGATTAGTAAGACGTGGTTGGAGGTTTGGTGGTACAAAAGTAGGGAGACCACAAACAATGAGACGTACAGAAACAGAGTTCGCAGTAATGGTTCAGAAAATTTGATGCCTGGAATTCTTTGTATTTGTGTGTTTCTCAAAAAAAGCTAGGACATTAGGCAAAATAATAACACGAGCTTGGTGGCGCAACCCACCACCCCGTTTCAAAGGGGACGCTCATAGCATCCATCCATATCCATCCAAAAAATATCCAGAGAAATTTAAATATCCAGAGAAGAAAGGAGACCGCTATATGTGACGTTTCTAGACATCACCGGAGCGTATGACAACGTATATCACAGCATTTTGTGGAATATTCTGGAAGTATAAGGTATAGGCAACGACAGTATACACCTATTGAGGGAGATTTACCGAGAAAATGCTGTTTGCGTTCAATGGGAAGGGATGACGAGTGAGGATAAAGAAGATATCAACAAGGGACTGAGAGAGGGTTGCCCTTTAACCACGCTGCTGTTTATGATGTGCGTGGTAAGGATGGAATGAGCGCTAGAAGGAATCAATATCGGATTTAACCTCTCATACAAACAAGCCGGCACAATATTTGAGCAGCAGCTTCCAGGTTTATTTTATGCGAACGACATTGTGTTGCTTGCTAACAAGCAAAGTGTTATGCAACGTCTGGCATGATATGTGTGGGGAAGAATGTGAGAAGTTAGGTTTGAAATTTAGCGTTAGAAAATCAGGTTTTATGGTATTCATTGAAAACAGTGAACAGACAGTGTTGATACAGGGCCAGGAAATACCTCGGGTAAAAGAATACAAATACTTAGGTATATGTATAAACGAAGGCGGTAGATATCTAGAGAGACAGGAAAAAACTAATAGCAAAAGGCAAGAGAAATGCGGCCATAATGAAACACATAGCACTATGGGGATACAATAGGTACGAGGTGCTCCGGGGTATGTGGAAAGGTGTAATGGTTCCAGGGCCTACATTTGGATATGCGGTTGTTTGCTTGAAGTCAGGGGTACAATCAGGACTTGATGGCAACCAAAGGTCAGTGGGACGCCACGCGTTTGGAGCCCACGGGAAGACTACTATTGAAGCTGTGCAGTGTGATATGGGCTGGACAAATTTTGAAGTAAGGGAGGCTCAGAGTAAAACTGATCTTGAAGAACAACTGAGAAAAATGGAAGAAATTAGATGGGGTGCAAGAGGTGTTCAGGTTAAAAAAGTACAGTACAGGCAAAAGTACAAGTACAGGCAAAACATTTACTCACACTGGAGGAAAAGAACTAGGAAGCTTACCAGCAAATATGCGACCGGTATGGCCAGCAACGTGGCAACAAAGAACGTCAAACGCAAAGTGAGGGAGGCTGAGACAAGGTTATGGTTGGCGGCAATGGAAAAGAAACCTGCTATGACTAACTACCTCAAAGGAAAATAAGAAATCAGGAAAGAAACAATTTATGAAAACTCAAAGGGAAGCTCCTTACTTTTTCAAGCGAAATCAGGATGCCTTAGAACGCGCACTTATAAAGCGAGGTACACCAAGGACGAAGCTGCGTGTGCTTGATGTGGTAAAGATAGAGAAACGGGGGAACATGTTTTATTGGAATGTGAAGAAATCTGCCCAGCTGCAAGTCTAGGCTGCTCTGACCTCCATGAAGGCCTTGGGTTCAGGGATAGCAGGGGCAAAGTAAATATGCCTGCTGTAGAGATTAGTAAGAGGCGGTTGGAGGTTTGGTGGCAGAAAAGTAGGGAAACCACAAACAACGGAGACATCCAGAAACAGAGTTCGCAGTAATGGTTCAAAAAATATGATGCCTGGAATTCTTTGTATTTGTGTGTTTCTCAAAAACAAAGGTAGAACATTAGACAACATAACAAAAGCTTGGTGGAGCAACCCACCACCCCTTTCCAAAGGGGACGCTCATAGCACCGTTCCATCCGCATCCATTGTTGGTCCAGCTTTGCTTTACGCCTGCATGTTCTTGACAATGCGAGAGATTGCGCATGTGTTTCGTTCCTTCTATATTCTTTAGGTATGATTTTGAAACCACGTATGACTGCTAACTAGTGTTAGCATGCAACTTAACCGTTCTAAACATTTGTTATGAGTACAGTACACAAGCGAAAAAATATTTCAGAAAGTTAATTTAGCCGTTTGGTGCGCAGGTGCAGTTTCCTTGGGTAGAACTATACATTACTATTATGGTACAGTGTACAGACACCTCCACATACCCACAGCCTATATAGGTTATGACCCCTATATAGCAGATGGTATCTGTAGGTTCCGCCTGTGTAAAACTTGCATGCACTTAATAATTAGTTCAGGTGGTACCCGCTCATAACTGCTACATCTAGGATGCAGCTCCCATTAAAGTGCGCGCTGAATGCTCATCTCTGCGTTATTCGTTTACACGCTTTGCGTTTCTGCAAAAAGAAACAAAAAAAACACTCTCGTGAGCGCTAGTCATGGCCGTTTATCTGCCGCTGTTGCAGCCGAGGAGCAAGATAAAGGAGGCCGCTTACTTGCTTATCTTGTGATACATTTGGTGCGCTGGACTTGTATCCCGACCTGTCCTGACCACAAACCGCACCCGTTTCTTCTCGCCCTTTGTAGCGTGCTCTCCTCCCCTACCTTTCTTTTTCGTTAGCTGTTTGGAATAGTTAGGGGCCAGTGTGCACGCTACCCTAAGGACGACTAAGCAATAATATAGAATTAGCACGCGAAAACGAACGGTGCCCTTCAGACGGATCGGACTCTGTGCTGATATCGCGAAACCCAGCGTGGTGATTGTGCGAAGCGTGTCGTTGTAGCTGCTCTCCTACCTTTCCTCATAACTAGCTGTAGCCTGGAATAGGCGCGGGTGCATAGGCAGCTATATGCGAGTCACAAAACCGCAGCAAGTTGGGCTGTTGGTATACCACGGTAAATGATATTCAATAGCACAAAGAGTGGCAGAGGTGTCTTTCGCTGTTTTCTTCCCGCGCTATTCAAAATGTTTTACTATATGCTATAGGCGTTGTATCGGCACAGTGTATCCGCGCTGTGAGGCTGTTGCTGCGGTGTACCTAGTAGTGCTAGGAAGAAATAAATACAAAAAAGAAGAAAAGCACAAAAAAGCTCCTCAAAGGAGCAGAGTGGAAATTCTATTCTCGTGTTTGCAGGAGCCAGGCTAACGAGAGCCCGGAATATATTCACTGCTTTATTTCCCACTGTTACTACATGATAAGCCAGAGGGATTACCTATTGATGGCACACATTTGCTTCAAAACTTGAAAACAGTGTTTGGTGAGACTGATCGGCAGATGTATCCTACAGTGGTAAATGTCGCATAGCGGTGCTGCCTATTTCTGACAACAGATGCGCAGCTGCCCTGGGAATCCATGGAACATGAGGAATCTGGAAAAAACTACAACTGAAGCGGTATCTGAAGACGGGGGGCATCTTTCGAGGTTAAGGAAGCACGAAGCAGAAGAGATTGGATATTTCAGGACAGCGAATGGGCAGCAAGAGGGTTTAAATGTTTGTGTAGAAAGGTTGTGGGTTACCAGTGGTGGACAAAAAGTAGAAAACTGGATGACATAAAAAAAACTTAAAAAAGAACACTCAGACACCTTAAACTTCTAAACAGGCGTAGCGCAATAAGTGGTTAGAGAAGATGGGAAATATGGCAGTGGAAGACTAGAAATACAGAACAAAAATATAAGGAAGGAAGTGTTCTACGATAACTCGAAGGACCGGGCACTTTTTTGTTTAGGCAAGGGCAGCTAGGGACACCTCTCTAAGAACGCCAAGTTTTAAAAGGAGTTTTGCCCAAGAAGATGAGCAGTGTGTAGCATGGAAGAAAAATGAGTGGAGAGGAGTGCACATATATTTTAATTTCAGAACATACATCTAAATGTTGATATAAATGGAGCATGTCCACGAAGCTCTACAGTATGGAGGTGGTGATAAGCATTGGCGCAGTGAACATAAGCATGGTACATTTGGAATATTGTTAGCACAGAAATAGAGAAGAACGAGAGTGATGTTAAATAAAAATTGTCGATGGCCTCGGGATAGTTTCATTGTGCGCCTATTATAGACATCAAGGATCGAGTTGTAATTAAGATATATTAGCGGCAATAAAGTTGTATATGAACTTGGATAATACGCTGGACTGTGGCGGCACATGCAACCGCCCTGCTTCAAAGGGGAATTCACTCAACATCATAATGCTCACATCAAAGAACTCGCAGTGGACTCACACTGGAGAAAAACAGCTAGAGATTAACCAGTAAATACTAAGTAAATAGGGTGGAGAAGGCAGTGAAAAGAGTGGTAAGTGTAATGTCAGAGACGCAGAAGCACTACATTGGATAGGAGGAAGGGAGCAGAAGCCAGTTATGGAACAATACAAGAAAGCAAAAAAAAAAAACCTGGAGGGAAGAGTTTTATGATAATTACTGCTCTAGCTAGATGGGGGTGTCTGAGAATGTGTAGTTATAGAACTTTTCTGATCACTCATGCATAGCGCATGGTAATGGTGCAGCAACCGTTGATAATACTCTTAGAATATCAGATACTCACCCAGTGAATATATGCAGAAGCTTGCACTTGACCGAGGTGCTAGGTTTTCAAGAGACTAAGGGAAACATGAATGAAACTAGCTGTGGAGACTAGTAACGACATATTGAAGATTGTTGGCGCAAGGGAAGGGATAGCATGGAATGAATAACATTTTACTTTGAATAATGTTGCTTAGAGTATAAATATACACTAACATTTAAATGTGCAGAAAGTTTGAAAGAGCGCAAGCTGGTGGGGATGTGCTACTGGCTTGTCTTAGAGGTAATGCTCATAGTATACATATACTCATCTCGTCCGTCCAACCATAGAAGTCCCACGTACTTGATTTTGCTTGCTTTGAATAGAATTGTTTATTTGTGTGCCCCGAAACAGCACACAATAAGCCTTCTAATTTGGTGCACAATGAAGAAAAGATACAATATAGATAATGAACAATATAAAAAACATATAAGAATATTTCAGTAGTACTTTTAACGACGGAGATATCATTTATGAAGATATTGACTGTGCCCCAGTAGTACCTTACTGGTCAAAATATGGTGAATTTGTCGCTTATTTATTGTGTCAACGTTCTTTTAATATTTTTTCTGGGAACCCTAAACACTGCGCGTGCCCGGCTGAAGCAAGAGTGTCCCTGGCAATCTAACTCACCGTCTGCATAAGGACAGTGCTGGAAAAGCACCTTGTATCATATTATCTAGCTTTAGCTTCAGAAGCATAAAGCTGCAGCTGTCTACAGTTTACTACCGTACCTGCTGCAAGCTGCAAGGACAACGTGGTAATATCTTGCACTTGCCGAACATGGCTGAACGGTAGCTCAAGAGATCGGGAATTGGAGGAGTCCGGGATTGGTACTGGAATGGCGCCCTAGCGGCTAGAAGAGGCGCACGACGGTAGTGACGAGCATGCGAGCTTTAGGCCCAGGATAAATCAAGGTTGAACAATCGAAAACCACAACTATGCACTGCTTTGTGCCTGGATGCAATACCGGCTGCGCCAAGACAAAAAAGAAGTTTCCAGTCTTCAGGCCGCCCGCCGACCTGATTTGTTTCGCCAGTGGGAGCGGAACATAGGGAGAACGGACAGGGCGCTCAATCGAAGGTCGGAGTTTGCGCGCTGCACTTCGAGAAGCACCTGATATACGACAGGTATTACAGCGAACATGCCGGGAACGTGCTGCTCAATGAGAGGAAAGTCGCAAGGCTCCGGAAAGGCGCCGTGCCGACAATTTTCGAAGGACAGGAGGTCGGTGCTTCGGGCGTACCAGAGAGCTCACCAGAGACGGTCGCGCAGCAGCCGCCAGATGCCGGGTGCCTCCGCGTGGTTCAAGCCCAAGTCTGGATGCCTCGAAACTACTCGGCCGAGATGGATGCCTCACTCGAAACGATGCCTTGCCCAATACTGACGTTGACGGCCAAAACGGTGAGCTCGACCAGCGCATCACCGTTAAAAGTGATGAAGAAGAGGACAGCTCCAACGCGAGCATGACTATGAACATGGAGCTCCGTATCGATGATAAGGTTGCCGCTCCTAGTGTTCAACCGGACTTTCGCGTCAAAGTGGAGAACGAAGAGTACTGCTTGGTGTGCAGAGTCCAGAGGAAGTTGTTTGCAACGAGGACCAAGACCACGTGGTGAAACAGCTCGGTGAAGTTGAATCTAATGATGTGGGCGTTGGCTGTGGTGTTGAAGTGAAAAGAGAAGAGTGCCCCGACCAGCAGTGTCCGCTTCAGGTGCCTACGATAGTGTGCGTAGGCAAACATTTCTACCCACCGCAGGCACCCCGCATTGTGCCGCGGACCCTTGTGGAACACCTCGTGTACCACCCTGAGGTGGTGAAGCTCCCGCTCACGTGGAACTACCACAAGGTATGGAACGCAATGCTATATCATTTCATATATCCATCACTCTTATGAGTGACCGCGGCCCCTCGATCAAAATGCACATGGTGCGGCCTGTTGCATGCGCCGGAATCGGTGGTAACATCGCCTCCGAAACTCCGTAGATTTTTCGGACTGAGTACAAATTGAATAACAGAGACTGTTGGATTCACATTAAAGCTTCCCCATAACCGCACACCTCTCCTCTTGCTGGACTCCATAGTTTTGGTTGTATGAAATGTGGGTCACTTTATTTCGTAACATTTTATGTTTGTGTGTTTCAGCATATAACTATGTGCATCGTGGGTACCTCATTTTAGCTATTTTATTATTGTGTTCCTAGATATTGGGGACCCTCAATTGCCACTTGTGTTACGTCTGTGCTTAGTGGCCAATTCTTTACCTCTGTTCATTAATTCATGCTTTATATTATATGCTCCAATGCATTCGCTTTACTCTTACCAGGCCTGTGCAGCATTGCAGAATTATCCAAACGGCTGACGCATACTATTCAATGGTGCCGACAATAGGATCTCATGAATTCTTCAGACATCGGTGATCCTTTTAAATAATTCTGGACTCAATAGTTTATTGTGCTGTATGTTGCAGCATGTGTAAGAGAGTATTTTTTCTCCCCAAGTATATATAGTGTGGTGGAGTGTGCTCTTCGGTCCTACGACCTCTGGCCGTCCGGTCTGCCTCCTGGAGCTTCGTTCAGGTCGCCGCTTGCGCCCACCGTCAGCTAGCATGCCGCAGGACGTGCAGCCTGGCACCCCTATTGCCACCATTCCGACATCGCAAGTGCCTCCTTCCTTTATCATCAACAGCGCCCAGCGTGACCCCCATCTCTTCGCTGGTCTTCGCGGAGAGGATGTCGAAGACTGGCTGGACGATTATGAGCGAGTCAGTTCCGCCAATCACTGGGATGATGTTAATAAACTATGCCATGTCTCCTTCTATCTGTCTGGCGTGGCAAAGACGTGGTTCTTTAACCACGAGCCCGAATTGACCGACTGGACTCTCTTCAAGCTCCAGCTTCGTGAAGTGTTTGGCACACCGGCTGTTCGGTCCACTCTCGCCAAGAAAAGCCTCGATGCTCGCAAACAACACCTGGGCGAGTCGTACACCTCCTACATCGAGGACGTCCTTGCACTATGCCGACATGATCGCCGCTTATATTCAACCAGACCACAAAAACTGGGATGTTCTTTTACCATTCGTCACTTTCGCCTATAACACGGCCGTGCAGCGCACAACTGGCTACTCGCCATTTTACCTCGTTTATGGACGCTTCCCTACTTTCTTTCTGGACGTTTCATTCTTCAACTCCAAGGCTAATACATCTCTATCATCGTGCGAAGAGTACATTTCCCGACTCGACCACTGTCGCCAGCTTGCTCGCCTGAACACAGAGGCCAGACAACAAGACCGGAAAATATTTACGACGAATGCCATCGCGTTGTATCTTTTCGACCTGGTGACGAGGTCCTGCTCCTGACTCCTGTTCGCACCCCTGGTCTATGCGAAAAATTACATACATAATTACGTACATAGTCCTCGGACAGACTTCGCCTGTCAACTATCGCGTTACTCCTCTTGACGCCCCCACAGACCGCCGTTGCCGCAATACCGAGGTTGTCCACGTCTCCCGCATGAAGCCCTTCACGCGGCATGCCTCGACACCTTGACGGCCGGCCAGGATGGCCGCTTTCACGTCGGGGGGAAATTAGTGTGGGCGTTTATTACGCACATCTTCCTCATCTGTATGTTATCATCATCATCCTCGCACTTTTACCTATCCTCCTCTTCGCCTGTATATGTGTTCATCATCATCGCCTGTGTGCTGCGCTGGTTCGCTGACGAGCTCCCGGGCCTAATAAACATCGTTCCAACCGAGACGTCACAATATCTGTGGAGAGCTGTCTGACCTGAAAAGACCGAATGGTATTACAAGCTCATAAGGGGCTATAACGGTCACCTTATCATAACTGAAGACTAGTACATACATGGCATGTGTTTGACAAAACCTGACATGCGACCTCGCAGATCAACGATGCCCGTTAGCTGTGTGGCCCTACAAAACAAAATCACCACTAACATGGCGTGGCCTGAATACCAGCTCGTTGGTGCATACCCTTCATTCAGTGTAATGCCCTTTCAAGAGAAAATTGCTTGCCTGCTTCTTTCTTTCTATGTTGTGTTTATATACTTTTACATTGGTACTACCAGGGTCCTTCAATGCTTTCTTCTGGTCATGAAACTCCCGCCGAAATTTCATATAGGGACAAAAGGTGCCACCAGAGGCGCTGCCGTGAGTAGAAGGGCACCGATCTGCCGCGCTTGGAAGGGCAGTCACGCGTTCGCGTGGATGTTTGCCATGAAAAACACCTAGCCCACATTTTTATTTCACTGTGTCCGCTAACTGAACACAGCAGCGCTTACTATTGACCAAATAAGATAGCATGCGAGTTGTTTATTACCTCAAGTAATTAATTGTTATTAATGGTTCACCCAAGGCTGCACGTCAAGTGTTGCAATTTCGCTTGTGCTCGTACATATACCTACTTTCTTGATTCCGGTGTAGGTGATTAAAATCGTGCTTAAATTATATAGCGCCATGACTAAGCCTAGCTGACCCACAGATTAACGTTGCTTGCGAAGACGTTATGGTGCGCCTACTGCGCGCTGGCGGTCCGCAGTGCTTATTCTCCTGTTAATTGCCTGTTTATTCTGGGCATGGCGAAGCTGCCAATGGGAATTTCGCGCGCAGAACAAGCACGTCTCAATAAAGTCATCTTGGCGCTAATTGCAGAAGTAGTTGTGAACTGCGCATGCTAGATATAGGCAATATGTGTGGTTTCTAAGCGAAAGTTCTTGCATTTACAGCATACAAATTTAAACATGATCAGTTGAAACCTGCGCGAGTGTATTTTTTTTTTTTCATCCATTCACATTTAATGTCGCAGTGACCATCAGTTCAAGGTTGGCGTTTCACTTAGTCACCCGAAAACACCACCCGAGTCCTTTTATAAAAATACCAGCGCAGATTGAAACCAGCTCGGAGCTTCCATCGTCATTAAGTCATTCAAGACTACATTTCCCGATCAAACTGAATAACTATATTATTTTTTGCATGTTTCGCTTGTTTGTCTTTATACCCAGTTTTCTTAATCCAACTAGAGCCTAATTCTTTTGTATTATTTTTTCTGCCTAACAGAAAACAAGTTTGCGCAGGTCTTGTGGATAGCATTTTGACTTGTGCTAACCACGCTACCCCTTGCAGGACAATGTCTACTCAGTAAAAGGGCGGAGTGGAGGGCATGATATACGATTATTAGGGAGTAATTACTAGCAAGCGTCAAGAATGCAAAAGTGCCACAAGCACTGGTGCACATATGGTTGCAATTAAGATTGCGCTTGATAGACTGGCAGAAAAGTTGGTGGATAGAGGGAATGAGACAAGACACCTGGAAAAATAATATGTCACTGCTTTCCTCTCTCCTGTGGCTGGACAGGATGAACGAGCACCAGCACGAAATAGTCTGTTCCTTTCGCGTGTAAGAAAATGCAAACGGCACTTAATAAAAAAAAAGTGCGCAACTTCAGCCGTAGTACTGACAAAATGTGTTGCGCAGCCACACTGGCCGAGGAAGTACAGTCGTCCAGCAGGATGTCTTGAACAATGTCATGTAGACATTGGCACAGGCTATATTGTCCACGGTGCACACTTCAAGGTGCTCGTCCACAATTTGCAGAAGGGAAAGCAGCTGGTCTGATGGCACTTGCAAAAATCCCCTAATCTTTATTTCGGTCAGTGCACTTGGCTTTCGGGAGCTGCTCCTCAGTGTTTGGAGGCAGTCCTTGCAGCTTATTTTAGCAAACTTTCTTGCAATCTAGCCACCAAGGTAGCCAAAATGCAGTCCTTCGTTGACTCCGGATGATTGATATCTTGCATGCACTCAGCCGGCTCCAGAAGTATATCGTCCAAAAGAACAGCCAGGGTATTAATCTGAAACACAAATATCTTGCTCTATCATTCAGTGAATGACATGAGTGAGACATTTTAAACACCAGAAAGCATAATATATCTTCACTGCACATAAAACAAGTCGTGTATGCCCATTAGCATCAAATGGTTAGATAATCATTATCACATTTCTATACAGTGCACAGCTACTCTGCAAGTTGTTTTGGTTTGTGTTATTAAAAAGTTTACCTGGTTAGCAGTAGGTTCTTTATGCTGAAAGAGATCTTGCATTTTTAAGAGTAGGCGGCGTGGCTTATCTTCATTTTAGTCAGCGCTATTACTTTTTCGTTTGGATCACTAAGCAAAAAGTAAGCACGTTCATTGCAAATGACGCACTTCAAGTAAACCTCTAAAACACAGACACTGTCGCGGTTTATAAAAAAAAAAAAAAGTGAGGAATTGGGGCTTACCGCACTGAATTCGTGGACTTCATGTTTGCCTTCATGATGCACTGATCTATAATGAGCTTCTCGCGGCCCGATAGCTTCTGAATGGTTTCCTGCATGCCACGTTATTCATTTGCCTGCGCTCCGCTTTGCGAGCTTCCGCTGCCATGAATGAAGTTGTTACTTCACACTGCGAAGAGGGCCTTCACCCTTTGCAGCCCTGGGGCAAAGCAAACGGCGTGCTCTGTTAGGCACTCTGCATCAGCACCGCCAAGGCGATTCACAGTTCGTACTTCATCTGCAAAGAGTGTCCAAGAACGAATTCGTAATGACAGTGATGCCAGTTTGCCTGCGTAGTGAGCAAGTAGCATACTCCAAAGGCGTGTACCAGACTTACCGTGAATTTCTTCTTCGGCTGCATTGGTAATGTCTGCAGGTGCTACGGCCGCAACTTCGGCTTCAGCGCAGTTTGAAGATACCGCTCGCCGCCTTTTTGCAGATGGGCGCCGTGTCGGTGCATGCGAACGTTCTTTGGGCTTAGACAAGTACACAGGTACGCCTTGCAAAATCCTCGGAATGGCGTCTTCTACCAGTTTGGGTCGATCGCGTGGCAGTGATACAACGTTTCCATTCACTGTACACACATCCGCACGAATAATGTCTCCGGCATCAAAATGTTTCTGCACACGCGAAAGTACTTCGATTCAAACGAGAACCAGGCAGTCTCTTGTCGCGGCATTGCTCACTTCCACCTGTCGCGTAGTTCCGGGTTGGCTGGTAAACAGAATGAGACTTTTTCGTCGACGCCCTTGTATCCGGAGCGGCAGTCTGGCACACAGCAAGTGTTAGGCATCGCTGCTATTGTGAATTGCGAAGTGTCGATGTCACTACATGGAGAGACACATTCAGACCGAAACAAAAAAACAACCACACACACACAAAGCCCGCGCCGACTCTCCGCTTTCGGCGGCCGTCTTCCCCGTCGCCTTCTAGCGACGCCAGCGCCGCGGCGCCGCAACTGCGGGCGCTATATGAAGCTCTGCCATAGCGTTACGCGGGAGTTCATGACCAGAAGAAAAGTATTGAAGGACCCTGGTACTACTATTGAGATAATGAGAATTTCTTGCAGTTTCGCCGCGGTAGCTTCGCCCCATCTACAGACGTATCGGGGACGCTTGCTAAGATTTCGTTAGGACTCTCCGCGGTGGCTTAGCAGCTTAGTGTTGCACTGCTAAGCACGGGGTTGCGGGATCAAATCTGGCCGCTGCATTTCAAGGGAAGAAATGCAAGATTGCCTGGGTGTCTCGGCATTGGGGGCACGTTAAAGAATCCCTGGTGGTCAAAATTGATCTGGAGTCCCCACTACGGCATGCTTCATTATCAAATTGCCGCACTTACTGGCCACTCGAGGCATTTGCATGTATTCGCGGGCTTCTTTCACGCTCTGAAAAACACTTTTCGGACCTCAAGAGACGGCAATTACCCTGGTTCTGTCCAGTTACATGGCATTTGCATATTTTGAAATCTTGGCTCGTGATAGTTGGGACAACCTGTATAGAAATACGTACGGCATACAGGCTATGCCAAACAAATTACCCAGGTTGTTGAATTTCCTAGAGCCTCGATAAGCATCTAGACACTCTTACATTCATACAACTGCAAGACTATTTATACTGTGCTATAGATCATCTGATTTTCGAAAAACTTCCTTCAAAATTGTCTGTATAGAAAATTGCACCGTCGGTCTGTTTGGCGTGATGTTTAATTTCTTCTCTGTAATTCATATGCTGTATAATATATGTTGTGATTCAAGCCATTCATTTGCATCCGGTTTATGCAGAGTGACCTGTTAATGTATATTTTGTGTTAGAACCCTGCATAATTTGTCAATGCTTTTTTTCTTGTAATAACCTATGAAGTTGCCAACGTGGGGGATCTGCGGTTAGTCAAGCTGTCCTAATGATAGCGTCACTGCTGTACTACATAAAAAACCGTGGCCAGTAATGATAAGGTTATTAAGGCTACATGGCTGATGGGTCGAAAAAATCCACGTCTGGCATATGGCACCAAAATTCATGGTGCCACTAAGAAAGTCGTGGTTTGAGTACCTTAATTATCTCTACCTTAATTAAGGTAGAGTGCATTAAGGCATTCGAACCCACGATCATTGATGGGAGTGAACCTACGACTTTGTGGTTACTTAGGACGAAGTTAATTATGCCACAGTTATTTGAGGTAGAGTTAATTAAGGCACTCGGACCCACGACCTTTGGTGGGAGGAAACAAGTAATAGGAAGTAACAACGCATTCGAATGAGCATGTCAGGCAATTTAACGAATGTCTCGGGAGCGTGCCGGCTTTCGCACTACATCCCTTTAGCATGTGCTATAATGTTACTGTCAACTCTTTGGTTGCAGGTGAGGGCGCCTCGAGGGAACCGCGTCGTCTACTGCACCCTCGCCGTTGCGAGCGACGGAATGACTCCCGTCATCAGCAAGTTCGTCAACATCACGGACAGCAGCAGGGGCGAGCGTTAGAGGCGTTTGTGTCGAACCGAAGCGTGAACGACGCGTGCTGGGCGAGCCGCGAAGCCGATGACCGTAGAGGAGGTCGAGCACATGATCGAGGCGATTGACCGGCTTCCCATGTGCTGCGGGGGACCGCCGAGGGACAAGTACCGGACGTCGACCCGGTGCGGGCTCGCGTCGACGCCCTGGGCGTATGGAGGCACGCGACTGCGAGGTGTATGGCACATCGCTGTGCTGCCACTGCGCGCGGCTCAGCAGCACCCTGCGGGTGCATGCGTCGAGGCAGCGCAAGAGGAAAGCCTCAGCCAAGCTTCGCATCTCCCTCGAGTCCCTGCCGCCAGGGCAGCGCTCTAAAGTGGAGCTGCTCCGGAAGCGCAGCAGGTGCCTGTATAAGAAGAGCTGAGGCGTCTCACGGGTGGCGGCAAGAACTCTGGGGTGACGACGGCTCGGGTGACAGCGAAAATGGAATCGAATACCCCGAGGCGCTTTCGTAATCGGGGCTGTCATCAGGATTAACACAGCAAGTTGGGCGAGTCGGTTAACTGAACATGTTTTAGGAGTGGACATGCAGCACGACCCGGATGAAGACAGAGGAAGTACATTGCACTCGTATTGTGACTTCCTTGTCCTTCGTCTCTGGATCGCGCTGCCCACCCCTAAGATACGTTCTGTCATCTAGGCTTGTCGACGGCATACGTCATCGCGAGGGACTTAATGTAGCGCCACTATAAAGTATGCTATCGCGCTATCATGAGCTGAAAACCGAGTGCCCTTGGTCCGAGCAGCTTCGAAAACTAGAGGCGGCGCTGACGTACGAAACATTTGTGAACCAAATACTATACGGTAACTGCAATGGCATTCATTCTTCAATGATTTGTGTGTCGCCGCCGCCATGCAAACACAGAGCCCCTTGGATCTGTGTTGTAGCTGATATTGTGTGCAACTTCTATATGGAGACAAAGGAAGAACAATGGACACACAGCGCCTATTCCAACACAAATTAATTTCCTCCGTGAAATCACGGCACTTGTAGATTCCACACTTTACGTCACAGGTAAGTCTGTGACATAAAGCGCTGATGTATAAGTGCCGTTATTTCCCGGAAATAAGTCGTTGAAAGTTAGCGCAGTGTGTGTGTGTGTTGTTCTTACTCTGCTTCTATGTTCGCTCCAACACTAATAGCTTTAATGCTTTTGTAGCATTCACAGTGACCTTTAAAGCGCGATACACAAGGCATATTAAAAACCATCCGATCTGTTGTATGAATACAGTCGGAGCAACAATTAATGGGTGAAACGAGGCTGCAACAAGCTTACAACCAAAAGGTGTTGTTCTGGGCCGTTTGCTTTTGGGTACAATCATTTTCGCAAGGCTTCGGTGACTACATAGTGCAGGACGCGTTGTTGCCTTTGGGCGCCATTGCGCACTTAATTAAGGCAGTGTGCCTATGCACAACGCCAGAATGCCTGTAGGGGTCGATGGATTCAGTGGTAGTCACGTTAAATCTCGCGGAAAGTGATTATATCTCCGAAAAGAAAAGACCATACGAGAGACTCGGGTTTTAAACAAGAACCAAAGAAGTTTCAAAGCAGCCACGCTTCCGAAGCGATTGCTCCGATCGGGGTGAAATTGACCCGGTGACGAGGGTAACTACCTCCGAAAAAAAGATGCCACCTAAATCATTAACTATCTCTGCTGTGCGCAAGTTAGCAAGACATTTCGGTTTCTTCCAAATGCGTTGTACACGTGCATTTCTACCGAATTGATTGTAATTTTAGGCAAAAAGTTTCAGTGAATGCCTGTTTTTTTTTTTTTTTGTACTGCGTTAAACGTAGGTGTGCTGCAATGCATGTCCACATATCAATCACATCAGCCCCTGTGAGAGATTATGGACATTCGTCATCTTGGTGTTGCAACTTACCACGAGGAAAAGATGCACAAGAACACTAGTAGACAAAAAAAATGTTTTCTTTCAAACACGATAGGCAAGGAAAGGAAATGAAAAGAAAACAAAATATCACACAGAAGTTTCAACGCGCACATGATGTACGCGACGCTCAG
>NC_051163.1:156345643-156503671 GCF_013339745.2 Dermacentor silvarum | reverse complement strand
GTGCAGGCATAGGCGCGGTGGACGCCGCGTGCTGCACTGAGAGGCAGTCTTGTATTGGGGCAATTTCGTCGAAGTAAGCCACAGCAGTGCCTTTAACAATCTGTCGACGTTCTCTGCTAAAATTCGTCAGCAGGAGTTCAGCATGTCCGTCGAGTATATTAATTACGGCTCTGGCGACGGAAACGCCCTGACTCAGTACTAGTGCGTTGATGTGTTCAGCGACGCCAGGCCCGGTGTGCAAGTTATCGCAGATGACAGGCACGAGGGAACAACTTCGCGGCGGAAGCGTGACCTCGTCGTCGGCGATACGTAAACGCGGTCGCTGGTCATCCGCGGGGTCGACGTCTTCGGAGCTTGTAGCAAATGTCACCATGCGGTCGCGGACATTAATAACTGCACCGTACTCCCTCAAGAAATCCACTCCCAAAATAAGTTCTTTACAGCACTCAAAGAGAAAGACGAGGGTGGCAACGAAGGCTGAACCGGCGATTATGATTCTGGCTGTGCATTTTCCAATCGGCGTCGTCAACTGGCCCCCGGCAGTTCTGATGTCAGAACTGTCGACAGACTTTTCTTAGTCTGTCGGCTAGCTTTAGACTCATTATCGAAAAATGCGAACCAGTGTCAACGAGAGCGGCCACTTGGTGGCCGTCAATGCTAACGACAAGATCGGCGCTGACGGCGTCTGTTACATGTGCTGTGGTTGGAATCGTCGGTGTCGTAGAGTCGTCGATCGTCGGTGATGGGGGTTCTTGGGAAGCTGGACGGTTTGCAACCTCACCCCCGGAGGTCGCTGCCTCTAGTTTCCCCGGCGTGGGCTAGGAGACCTGCCCCTAGAGGCGTCAGGAAAATCGCGACGGGTTGGTTGGGTGTAACGAGCCGGTGATGGGGAACGCGATCGAGGCGTCGTTGAACCTACCGGTCGAAAGTTTGAAGGATTGTCGTCGCATGTACGTGGAGCGTCAAACCTAGGGTAAGTATAGTTGGTGGGAAATCTGGGAAACCGAGCTGCGCGGTAGTGGCAAGCTCGATAAACATGTCCTGCTTCACCGCAATGAAAGCATAGCGGCCGGCGGTCAGCGGTGCGCCACAAATCGGTTTTTCGTAGCGGATAGCCGGCAGGGAATTCTCCGTAAGACCGCGGCGCAGCGATCGGCTGTCGGCGATACGGCATTGCTGGCGGCGGCTGTGACTGTCGAAGATAGGGCGTCGGGGATGGCGACGGTGGCTGCGTCGGAGTGGTCGACGGTGTCAGCAGCATCGAAGTGGCGGGAGGTGGACGACAAAGAGCTTCCGCGTATGTGCATCGTCGCGGCGCCGCTTGCCAGTCGGGCGAAGAAAAGGCCTGTCGAACTTCCTCCCGGACGACATCAGCGACAGAAGCCACCGCTGGTGCCATGGGAGCTATTCCGAGCTGCCGGATCTCCTCTCGCAAAATCTCTCGGATAACTTCACACAGAGATGTGCCGCCGCCCTCAGGTAGCAGTGAAGCATTTTTTGGCGAGTTCCCGCGATCGTATTGGCGGTACCGCTGCTGTAGTTCCCGTTCGATAGCGGTAGCCTCCTTGGTAAATTCGGCCACAGTCGTCGGTGGATTCCTCACGAGTCCGGCAAACAGCTGCTCCTTCACTCCCCGCAAGAGATAGCGCAACTTCTTTTCTTCTGCCATCTCAGGATCTGCTCTGTGGAAAAGGCGGGCCATATCTTCTTCAAACATGGCAACGCTTTCATTTGGCTTCTGAACACGAGATTCGAGAAGGCGCTGCGCATTGTCTTTTCTGTCGCTGCTAGTGAATGTGTCTAGCAGCTGGGTGCGGAAGGCATCCCATGTGGTCAGGCTCCTCTCCCGGTTCACAAACCATGTCCGCGCACTGTCTCGAAGAGCAAAATAGACATAAGACAGCTTTTGCCGGGAGCTCCATTCATTATGACTGGCGACACGCTCGAACTGGTCCAGCCAATCTTGGACATCTTCAATGGCGTCACCATGGAAACTTTCTGGGACCATAGGATGCTGTAGCGTCACCTGCGATGGAGTTGCAGTGGCCATGGTGGTAGTACTTTGACGCGGTCCGGCAGGATCCTGCAAGGGGTTGAACTCGGGCGTCAGGCCTCGCAGGCGGCGGCTGTACCGGTTAACAGGAGTTTCGACGAGCGAAGGCGATTCCGCGTTCGATGGATGGCTCCGCGAAGGGGTGCTAAGCATGAGGTAATCCTACCCCGCACCTCCACCAGTGTCACGACCTCGCAGGAGACGTGGAAGGAGGCGTATAACACGTATACAAGCATTTTATATGAGCAGCAAACGCAACGTCGTTGTCGTCTCTGTTTTTCTACCCGCGCGCTACTTCAGCGTCGTTTCATGGCCGGGCACCAGGGGCGTAGCCAGAAATTTTTTTCGGGGGGGGGGGGGGTCACCGGCCCGACTGGGGGGGGGGGGGGGGGCAAGCTTCTGCTTTCCTCTACGTCACGTGATCGATAATAAATATCGGTAGTTTAAGCAGACTCTGTACATGTATGTCAGGGACATGAGACCCCCCCCCCCACCCTCGCGTGTGCGTGTGCTTGTGAAGAAATTAAGTAAAAAGTAAAGTAAGCGCAGTAAATACAGTAAGTACGACAGGTACAGTCGGCGTTTGGAGCAACGGTCTCTCATCGCGCCACTGAATGGACCAGTCTTCGAAAACGCATCATTGAGACGACCCGTGCGATCGGAGAAGACATCATTAATTGTTAATTTCCGTGAAGCGTAGATGGCGTCGTACTCGTCGGGGCGAAGTGCGTTTCACAAGTCAAGGACGGCTATTCGCGTGAAAATGCACGTGTGACCAGGCTATACCTACTCCCGTAGCAATAGCTTGTTCGCTGCGTCTTTGCGCTAGAAAACTTAAATACGCGCAAAAACGCGTAAGGCTTTTTTTTTTTCGAAGCTTTCGTCGCCCTGCTCCCTCATACGAGAGGGTTGCATTTCCTGCGGCAAGTGCATGGGCCGCTGTGTCTTCCGCTGTGTGCGAGCGTGCAGCCGTCATTTGCCTTTACGTCAACAGATTCAGAATTGTACAGAATATTTCACCGCACAGCATAGATATGGCATGTGTACGCATTTTAAGTAGTGCGTGCAACTCATTTCTGCTTCACTTACGCCGGTGCAAGCAGGAAGCGGCCTTGTACCTCACAGAATCTCGACTGATTGGTGTACTAGTGATGCAGGAATGAACTCCGGTCTTGTTCAGTGCATAGTGTACAAACTGCGCATAATAAATTTCTCAGGACGCGTGAACTCCGACGAGAACTGTCAGCGCCTGCAACAAGAGTTTACTTACGCTGTACTGCGCACAGCAGTAATTCATGCTTGTCGGCTGTCTGTTTCGTGCATTCTGTTGCGAGTCGGTGGAATTTCACTGCTTGTCATCAACCCCTTCGTGTGTACATTGCTGGTTTGGGATTCCACAACAAAACAGCAACTAGCAGCCTTCCGTAATTGCTGGTTTGAGATTCAACAACACAACAGTAATTACCAGCCTTCCGTGGGGCGTAATCGCATACAAGAGACGTTTCTCGCGCAGAGTAAGCCTACGTTCACACTTGGGAAGCGGCAAGCGGGCGGAAATGCCAAAGCGGGCGGAAAGGCCAAAGCGGCCGGAAAATTTTTTCCGCGCCTGTCCAAGTTGTTCACATTTGTTATGCTACCGCCGCAGCCGCTGCTTCTATTTTCGTCCAGATCCATCTCGTCTGCGTACGTTTGTCGGCGTGGTGGCGCTCATTGTCACATTATTTCGAGCGGTATGTTCATTCTTTGACCCACGTACCGTCATCAAAAGTGATCATTTTACGCAACTTCGCGTGTCATCTGCGACCTTCGGTAAATTCCTCGTTGGCGTTCCGTAATTCTCCTCACACGGGCGCGGTAGGCTGAGTCACAGGTTGGTGCCTAGGCGTGATAATATTTCTTTAATAGCTTTTATTTACAAGTTGTAATAACATTTCATGATTTCGTATTGTCGGCGCCTCCAGGACACCAAAGGGGCAACGGGAACACCACAGCTAAAACCCGGGCTGGCCCTTGTGTTGGGGCTCGCCAAAGCCTGCGCGCCCTACGTGAGACCTACGCTCCCAATCTATCGTCGCGACGAGAAAAGCACCCCGCGACTTCTGCAACATACCGTACACGTGCGAGGAGAATTATGGAGCGCCAACGAGGAATCTGCCTAACTATTGTCTGCCGTGGAAGTGGAAGAAGAAATGGCTTTTATACTTCTACCTACTTGTTTTCTAGAAATGGAAAATGAATAAACGTGAGACGCGGACACCTCGGAAACGGCAGTGGTGGGTTCGCCTGGCTTTGCAAAAGCGCGAGAAGATTGGTCACGCCAAGGCTTCGTTGCCGCACCTCCGGTCGCGCGGCGTTGAATACTATCGCGAGTATTGCTGACAGTACGTTTTAGTGCCACTCTTGTCGTAGAGCAAGGGCTGGTTCTCGATCGCGTCGATCAGCATTATAGCCTACACTTTTGGTGCCATGTTCAATTTTACGACCGGTTGTTTACATGCTAGTGTAGCTGCCAGTGAAGCAGAACGACTTTGCGCCGCGTTTCCGCTTCATCATGGCGAAAAATCGGCCCGAGACCGATTTGGCTCGCAGCCTGTTTTTCTGCCTATTTTGCCGCCTATAGGCGGGCGGATTTTTGCAAGATTTTGCTGCTTCCGACAGCTTCGAGACCAAGTGTGAACGTAGCCTAAGATCCTGCGCGAGCGCGGCCTAACCGGCACCTGAAGGGAAGTGGCGGAAATGTATACCGGAAATTTCGACCACCTGGGGTCTTTAACGTGCACCTAAATCTAAGTAAACGTGCACCTAAATCTAAGAGCGTTTTCGCCATCATCTAAAATGTGGCTGCCGCATTTGTTGCTTCATTTGTTGCACATTTGTTGCTTCAGAATGCGGCCCGCCACATTCTCGCCCAAAACTTCACAGAGTGTCAATCAGTGTAGACATTTGGGCTTGTTGGTATAACATGCTTGCAGATAATCTTCATGTAGCGCAAAAACAGACGGACGTAGAAGAAGAACGGAGACACACACAGGCGCTAACTTGCAACAACGATTTTATTTCCGGGAGGGACGCCACTTTTATACCCTCAATTTTTCCTTTCATTCCCCACTTACTTCACAGGCACGTGTCTGCTCAAACGGCACATGATAGTCAAATATTCTAATGTACTTGCAGGCTGAGGCACGATAACAAAGCACACGGTAAAATGACATAATGACAATTGCAGACTAGGCATGGAGAACCATTATCTTTATCGCACGCGCAGCAATTCCAACTCCTTCGTGGATAGTGACAAAGACGATTTGCTAACACAAGTATCACCAAACTTTTCAATGTGAGCTGCTTTCAATGATTAGACGAGTTATTTCGCATTTGCTTCTCCCGATAATGACAGTATCTTCAAAGCGGGGCTCCCCGCAACCGCACTTGTGACAATGACTTGCGAGGAAGCCATCCGCCACAGGCTTGTTGACATTATTGGCATGTTCTCTAAGCCTATCGTTGACGCATCTGCCGGTTTGGCCGATATAACTCCTTCCCTTAGAGAACATGCCAATAATGTCAACAAGCCTGTGGCGGATGGCTTCCTCGCAAGTCATTGTCACAAGTGCGGTTGCGGGGAGCCCCGCTTTGAAGATACTGTCATTATCGGGAGAAGCAAATGCGAAATAACTCGTCTAATCATTGAAAGCGCTCACATTGAAAAGTTTGGTGATACCTGTGTTAGCATATCGTCTTTGTCACTATCCACGAAGGAGTTGGAATTCCTGCGCGTGCGATAAAGATAATGGTTCTCTATGCCTAGTCTGCAATTGTCATTATGTCATTTTACCGTGTGCTTTGTTATCGTGCCTCAGCCTGCAAGTACATTAGAATATTTGACTATCATGTGCCGTTTGAGCAGACACGTGCCTGTGAAGTAAGTGGGGAATGAAAGTAAAAATTGAGGGTATAAAAGGGGCGTCCGTCCCGGAAATAAAATCGATTGTTGGAAGTTAGCGCCTGTGTGTGTCTCCGTTCTTCTTCTACGTCCGTGTGTTTTTGCGCTACATGAAGATTATCTGCAAAGAGTGTCAAAGCCTTGACAAACACCGTGACAGTTTTTTCTATACGCAGACATGATGCCCTGTAAATTATCAACCCAAACGGAAGCGCCCAGGAATTAAATTGTGATAGTAGCACCAGTTTCCTGAATTATGTCAGCGCGAAGCGACGAGAACAAAGGGTGGGTAAGTGGGGGGGGGGGGGGGGGTTGCGGGAAAAATTTCGGGGGGGGGGGGGGTTCGAACACCCCCCCCCCCCCCTGGCTACGCCTCTGCCGGGCACATACCCGCGGCGACGATATAGCATGTGGCAATATTCCATTACACCCGGCATTATTCCTTGGCAAAGACCCACTCTTTGACACAAAATCATTGCTAGGCTTTTTAAACGATATTCGTATACTAAATGTTATACACCCATGTGACCCGTAGCACGGCCTCGCTATAGAGGCCTATGTTGCGGCATTAGCATGTATAGCACACGCCTCCAGGCCCTTGCGCACAAGGGTCCTGGTGAGGCAGTTGTGCTGCTTGGAAATTACCAATAACTGAGTGTTTTAAAGATGTCATTTATATACATAGCACATCTCACAATAGTCATTGTTATAGTTTTATTCCGAGCACATGCTTTACGCATCTATACAGCGACCAGTTTTAGGCCCCTATACAGCTGTGATACATCTACTCAGCGCTAATCATCCATCGATCACTCTTTACCATTTCTTGGCGCTCTTTTGCCATACTTGGCCCTTGCGCCAGTAAACACTATAAATCATCGTCATCATCATCATCGATTTTATATTCATAACCACATAAAGCCAACACACAACGAAGCCAAGGAAAGCATCGGGGAAATTAAGTGTAGTTGAAATTGGAATGTAGAAAATAATGAAGAAAATGAAATGAGAGTGGACGAAAAGATAACTTTTCGACGGCGGGAGCCGAACCCGCAACCTCCGCATTACGCGTGCGTTTCCCGGCCAAGCACTGTTCAATATAAAAGCCACCTGCTACTACTACTTGCTTTGTTTCGCTTGTGAAAGCGCGGAATGCAATGATGAGCGAGCCTCCTGAGTGACAGAAGGTGGTCCAAAAGTACCTCCAAGTGTTGCATCATCATGAAGACGGCTACTCCCATGGCTACCTGAAGTCACACGATGAGCTTAAGGTTTTTGAGAGGTCTTTGGCTGCCGTCAACGAGAGGTATGCTGTGCGGACATCAAGGGACCTGAACAAGCCGTTTTAATGTAAAAATGTATCAACTGCTTCTTAATGTTTCGCTCTGCGCATAGATTTATCATTGAAAAACGCAGTAGTAATTTTAACCAGGGACACAAACAGGCAGAACGACTTGTTTTCAGTTGCGGTTAGTGCGCAACACTAGAAAATTGATTTATCTTGATTCGCCTTTTTCAAGATCGGGTTATCATTGTTCTGTTTACCGGTTCAGAGTTTCCCTGGCACCGATTTATTTCGGTTTGAGTGGAGTAATGTTCTGGTTACCGCGACATGACCCGATCCTCAGAAATTTTGATTAACGTGAAAATAACTGAACTGTTATTTATCGGTTTCAGTCATGGTTAGAACCGCGCATGCAAGCTAATTGTGACATTAAAAAAAGAGAAAGTCTGCCCCTGTGCTCTTTACGTAAATGCTTAAGAGCTGCGCTTGGGCGTTTGTTTTGTAAGCATCTGTGCATGTTTTTTTTTTTTTTTTTGAACATTGAAACAGCAATCGTGCCCAACAAGAGACACGAATTTCGGTGGGGCTGTACTATGGTGGCTAGAAGGGCCACCTTAGTTGTACTGAATGTCGTGACACGGCCGTGTGTGCCATCCGTGGTCCTGCTACAAGGCATAGGCCTGATATTGAACTGTTCAATGTTAAAAATTTTTAATTTTCAATGAATTGAATTGAATTCAATGTTTAATGAATGAATGTATTGCGTTCAATGTTCAAAAAACAAAAAAAAAAAAAAAAACATGCGCAGATGCTTACAAAACAAACGCCCAAGCGCAGCTCTGAAGCATTTATGTAAAGAGCACAGGAGGCAGACTTTCTAATTTTTTAAGTCACAATTAGCTTGCATGCGTGGCTCTAATCATGACTGAAAGCGAAAAATAACAGTTCAGTTATTTTTACGTTTATCAAAATTTCTCAGGAACGGGTCATGTCTCGGAAACCAGAACATTACTTCACTCAAACCGAAATAAATTGGTGCCAGGGGAACTCTTAACCGATAACCAGAACAATGATAATCCGATCTTCAATAAAGCGAATCAAGATAAATCAATTGTCTAGAGTTGCGCACTAACCGTAACTGAAAACAAGTCGTTCTGCCGGGTTGAGTCCCTGTTTAAAATTACTGCGTTTTTCAATGATAAATCTACGCGCAGAGCGAAACATTAAGCATCAGTCGATACATCCTTACATTTAGACGGCTTGTTCAGGTCTCCTGATGTTCGCACATCGTTGCATTCCGCGCTTTTACAAGCGAAACAAAACAACGCACGGCGCGAATATGATACGCACGCCAACTTCTCGCTCATGTGGAATGATCTGATCCGAACTGAGGCGCCGCACACCGACCTATTCAGCTTCCTATTCGGCGCATAGCTGGCTCCATAAGGTATATTTTCCTTCTGTAACATTATTCGTCTAAACAGTAAAGAACAGTTGGCTGCGCAAAGTCGTTTGGCTGAATATTATGACAGGATGAATCATAAGCGGAGGGTTTTCATTTTCTTTAGGGCGCGATGTTGGGCTGGCGCTCGATGAGCTTTTGTAAGTGTTTTCATGTATATAACCTTTGTTCGCGAAGTCTTGGAGAAACCGTCAAGAGAACCGTAACTAAAGTCGCCAACGCAACAAGGCTAATCAAAAGAGTCACAAACAAACACCATTGAATGAAAGAAGCTAACGTCGTCAGACTTATATATTCCTTCGCCATAAGTCACATTATATACGTGGCGGCATACCTCAATTGGTATTCAGCCGAAAAAGCTAAGATCAATGAATGAATGAAAAACTTTATTTCATGAGCTTTTCAGCGCATGCACCGGATGGAAGTGGTTCCCACTTCACGGGAATCCATACGCTGTTCTCGCCGCCTGGCGCCTGGTTACGAGCCAAAGCTGGTCTTCCAGGGCGGGGCTGGACAGCAAGATCTTCCATCGCTCTCTAAGGGGTTGGATGGCTAGGGGGATCACTCCTCACCAATCCTAAAATCAACGCACTCATACGAAAGGCGTACAAGCAAGCTCTAGGCCTTCCAGATAGCACCAGCACCAAGCGACTACTTCAACTGGCTGTACACAACACGTTAGAGGAGCTGATAGAGGCTCAACAGATTGCTCAGTTGGAGAGACTAGCCGGTTCGCGCACGGGCAGGAATATCCTCAGCAAATTAGGGATAGCTTATCACAATCAACAAGGATGTAAAGTGTTGGTTCCCAAGGTAATCAGGCAAAAGGACCATTCTCTTCAGCAGACCTCTTAAGACGAATTTGTTTTATATTTCTGGTAGCTCCTTTAGCCGCCAGATGGCATCACGTGCGGAAAAGATCTGCGAGAAAAGATTAGTGGAAGGCAGGGAAGGCATCCATAGGTGCCGACTACGGGGGGGCTCCGGGGCTCGTGCCCCCTCCAGAGCTTTCCGGGGAGGGGGGCTCAGCCCCCCCCCCCTCCCCCCGCTCCTCAAATGTCATTACTGGATTCCTGTTACCCAAATCGTTTATGGTTTCTTTTGAGTTGCCTCTACCTCTTCCCTTAAAATGTTATTGTGGCTAAAAGCGTACTGCATCATTGTCGACGCTGACGTACACGACGTTTATTCATCCTTTCACATTATTTCTGAAAATCCTGAAAAATGAAAACAAGCGCATTAGAAGCACCAACGGCGGCTACCTGATCCGTATTCTTTCACTTCAACAAGTTATTTTAATTTCCAGTGTGAACACCACGCACAGACACATTATATTTCAATGTGTACACAGGAAAAAGTTTATTATATTTTTAAAGAGAAAGAGGTAGCCAACTAACAATTATGTCTAATGATATGGATAGCCTATGTCTAGAGAATGAATATGTTGTTGTATGTTCAACTCCCTACAAATTGCTTTGCGCGCTTTTTTGACACTGAAAAAGACCTGCATACTTGAGTGAAGGCTTCGGCAGAGTCTTTTACCAACGGTGTGTGAAATACACGTGAATGATATGTGTCTCAGCATTGCTTCTCTTTCCAGTAGGTAATGCTAGCAACTCATGAAAAAAAACACATATAATTATTTCCAACATTTATTGGGGATGAAAACATCACACCGTGCCTAGAGAGGTCATAAATATATATAATTAACTTAGTAATCGAAGTGAGGCCAAGCCGGATTCACTCGAAATCAGAATCAACTGCAGTCATGCGCAGCAGAGCTTTTACTAGGACTCAGAAAAAAAAGAGAGGCTGTAGTTTCGCCGGAAAGGCGAAGCAGTACTAGTGATATGTGGGTTTATTCACCAGTTGACTTCACCCAAGAAAGATCACGTAATTGTGACGCCTGTGGCAGAAAGTATGTTGCACATCCTCAATGTATGCAAAGTCGACATGCCACGTGCAGCACGCTCTTCACTTCGGTCGCGTCAAACTGTCGAAGGTAATAGTCCGACATAACTAGCAAATGCGCAATTGAATAACAGCATATCGGTTTTTTTCACTAACGTGCGAAGCTTACTAAATAAACGTGCAGCAATGTCCTCACTGATTGATTCATGCGCTGCTGACATCGTATGTCTGACCCAAACATGGCTCTCTGCGAAGATAAAAACTAGCGAAATGTTTGATTGTGAGAAACTGTATTCATGCTATCGCTGCGATCGTGGTGTGCGAACAGGTGGAGGTGTCTTGATTGCAGTTACTGAAACGCTCACTCCTAACTCCGTTTCCATAGAAACACTGCTCGAACTTGTTTGCGTGCGCGTTGTACTCGACAACAGAGATTCCATTTTTTGCACATGCTACCGCCCTCCAACTGCTTCGACGTCATTTTGCGATGACCTTCATGACGCATTAAACAAATTAGTTGTCAGATACCCTAACTCACCGCTTTTTCTTCTCGGGCACTTCAGCTTTCCCGATATCATTTGGCATAACGACACGGCAAAGTCGCAGTCTTCTCAGAGTACCCAGTTTTTAAACACTTGTTTGGACTTCCACTTCACTCAGCTTGTACTGAAACCTACACGTCTGTCTGCCTCTTCATCTAACATACTAGACCTGATTCTTACAACGAACCCTGATGTAGTTTCCCCAATTCATTACTTAAAAGGCTTAAGTGATCACCTTGCACTCACTTTTCATATCAACACACGGGCTACTGCTAAGAAAACCGCGAAGGTCATCGCGATTACATCAAAGCCGACTTGGCTTCCATTACCGCTGAAATGGAAACTTTCGCAGCTTCGTATACATCGCTAATTGCGATCAGCGCTGTGTTGAAGAAAACTGGTGCATTTTCAAAAATAAATTGATGTCACTTATCGATCGCTTCGTGCCGCAGAGAACAGTCGTTTGCAAGCCACGGTCTACTTGGTTCAACCCAATATTGAAGAGAGTTCGTAACAAAAAAAAAAAAGCGGTTGTTTCGTCCCGCAAAAGCTTCACGCAGTGAAGTTACTTGGTCCACTTACTACCGCACTGAAATTCACTACAACTCACCTACCGCTATTGCGAAACAGCATTTTTATTCTGTCACACCTCCGTCCCTTTTGCAAACCAATCCTCGTAAATTCTGGACCATAGTTAACGATACTCCAAGTAAAATAATCCAATTATCATACCCCAATGATGAACCTGTTGCTCCTGAAGAGTGCTGTAATGTATTTAATGATGTATTTTCTTCCCATGTTACCGCGATGCCACATAGATTACCGCTTGTATCCATTTCAGGTTTTTTGTCCATGGATTCAATTTCTATTGACTGAGTTAGTGTTAGCTGCCTAATTAACAGTAAAAAAAGTCTTCCTCTGCCGGCCCAGACTGCCTGAATTCAAAAATTTTGAAGTGTACCAATGTATTTTCTGCTGTTATTTTGTCACACATTTTCACTTTTTCATTGCAGCAGTATGTTCTTCCATACGACTGGTGCGTGGGAAAGGTGATTGCAGTTCACAAATCAGGTAACACACACTTACCCAGCAATTACAGGCCTATCTCACTACCAAGCATTTCATGTAAAATTCTCGAGCATATAATATATTCGCATTTGGCTGAGTTTTTAGAATCCAACTCTCTTTTCAACCCCTGTCAACATGGTTTCCGTACGTTCTTTTCATGTGAAACACAACTCTTTTCATTTACTAACGATCTTTTTGCAATTACTGATTTAGGTACCGACATCGATTGCGTCATTCTTGATCTTGCCAAAGCATTTGATTCTGTGTCGCATGATTTACTTCTGCTTAAGCTGACTGAACTTAACCTGGCCGCAAGGGTATTCAAATGAATAGAAATTTTTATTTCTAACCGGACGCAGTTTGTATATGCTAATAACTGTACTTGTCGGTTTCCTAATGCACCGGCAGGTGTTCCTTCAAGGCTCAGTCATGGGTCCACTTTTCTTTTTAATCTATATTAACGATCTTCCGAACTGCGTTCTTTCTTCTTCCATAAAGCCATTCGCGGATGACTGTGTTCTTTACCGTAAACTTACTAATCCTTCCGATTCCCAAGAACTGCAGGACGATCTTAACCGCGTAACTGAGTGGTGCTCAAATTGGTGTATGCAACTAAACTCAAATAAATGCAAGGCCATGCGAATATCTCGTAACACTGCCATTCACACCTACTTTATTAATGGTGCACCTGTGACGTCAGTTAACTCTTACAAGTACCTCGGCCTTGACATATCAAATAAAATTTCTTGGCATTCGCATATTGACTATGTTACTTATAACGCTAACCGCGTACTTGGTTACTTGCGCCGTAATTTTAGCTCTGCCCCTTCCTCCCTGAAGCTAACTCTTTACAAAACTTTAGTTCACTCCAAATTAGAGTATGCTTCAGCCATTTGGGATCCGACTCAGTCTTCATTAGTTTCTACTCTAGAGAGTATTCAAAACCGCAGTGCACGCTTTCTCTTATCCTGTTATTGAAACGAACTCTTAACTTACCTGATCTTTCGTCACGCTTCAAATGTTCCCGTCTCTCCCTTTTTCACAAATATTTTTTTGAACCGCCTTTTAAATCAAAACCTTCTTGCCCCTCCGTCCTATATTTCGTCCCGCACTGACCACAGCCTCAAAGCGTCAAATATCGCATTGGCAAGCATGATTGTAGGGTCCCAGTGGTGGCTTTGGCTAAAACGCTCATAAATGCTGAGCCAATCGTCAACGTCAACGCCATTTTGGGGGGAGACTGTCCCAGGATCACGGAGACTGGGAACCGTAACGCATGTTGGGGTTGGCGCCGCAGGTGTAGGTGCCGACGGGGTGGTTCCATCGGAAGCCATGGCGGAGAAGACGACGGTGCGGCTGCTTCGGAGCTCCGTGGCGAGGACGGCGAACGTTCCACCACGATGTTACGCGAAGGACGAGTCGATTAAACGAGAAACTATGTACAGATTATATTTACAGCAGCGGTTGCAGCGCTGGCCGGTTGGACTCACAGCGCGAGCCCAGTTCATTCTTCCTCCTCTTTGATCGAGTGATGGCGCCCGCGCGCCTCGTTCAAACGACCAAATACAACACGCGTGTAGCAATATGCAACCCGCACAACGTCGGCAGGCGTCGGGCCAGGGGTAGAGCTCTCTCTACTCGAGCATGTCTCTGACAACCAAATTCAGGGAAACTTCGTGGATGCCACGGCATATGTCCAACAAGCGGCATTCGCCATCTCCATCGTCGACTCTAATTCCACGATCACTTGCTGCGCTACGGTACGCACTTCGGTGCCCGTGGTAGCCGAACAGGTTGTAATCACGCTGGCTGTTCTCGATGGTAGCAGGGAGGCAACATATAGCGATTACAAAGCGGCCATTAAAGGGACACTAAAGAGAAACCGGAAGTTGTGCTTTAATGGTAGATTATCCTTTCACGATCACAGTCATGCCATTCTTAATGCCAACCGAGGTTTAATGAGCGAGAAAATAGCGAAAAACTGAGGGATAGGTGCTGACGCTTCTTCGTATTTCCCGCATTACACGTTCGTGACGTCGGAGATCACAAACGCAGCTCGGTCACGATTGGCCGACGGCGATTTATCGCTGTTAACAAAAACGCAAAATGAAATACCCCTTAAACGTACGTATACAGCAATTGCCAACTTTTTAAGCCAATTAAAGTTAGGAACTACAAGTTTAACGCAAAATTAAAGGGACCCTGAAACGACTTGGCGATTTCGTACAAACGTACTGAGTCGTTAGAGTGGGTCCTTCTGATCATTGGTTGACGCACCTAAGCGCTCCACGTAAAGCGTGTAATTTATTATAAGGCTTTAAAAAGGTACATCGCTACCGATCGCAGCACGCCAATCGGCTGAGTTTTGTAACCAATTGACGCGATTTGACCATATGACGTCAGTAGGGCGAGCTGGGCAGCCAATCTGATTGGCTGCCCAGGGCGCGTCATCAATTATTTTTTCAATATTATGGTGAACAAATGTTATTCGTAAACGTTTAGATGTTAGTTAATTTGTTTCTATAAAAGGGATGATTAATGATTAATGGGTTTTAATGGCGCAAGGGCCAGTTCTGGCCAAAGAGCGCCAAACACATGGTGTAATGAAGTATTAATGGGATGAAAGAATGTAACACGGCTGTAAAAGGGGGCTAAGATAAGTCTCTGTAAATTGCTTAAAATATACATGCACTAATATTAATGGGATCAAAGAATGTAACACGGCTGTAAAGGGGCCTAAGATAAGTCTCTGTAAATTGCTTAAAATATAAATGTAATAAAACAATGGCAATGATTAGTTGCGTGTGCTTTGATCATAAAATGTTAGCAGCGATGGATGGTTAGGCGAGGCGTATAGTAGATGGTAGCACTAGTACCTCAACTGGACCCTTGGAGGCAAGGGTTGCGAGGCACGTACGGCCTCTACAAATATGCTTACATTGCAGCTACAACCTCCAAGGGGGAGGCAGTGCTACAAATAACCTGGCCAAATTATTTTTAAGGTGTTGGTTTGTTTCAAAAAGTTTAATACCGTGTTAAAATTGAAAAGCGGTTCATTGCTGAGAAAAAATGCTGGGTGGAGAGGTACATGCTCACGATACAGGGAGGGCAAGTACTTTTTCCTCTCTGCTTCTATTTCAGGGCACTGAAGGAGAACGTGTATAACTGTAAGGCTATTGCCGCATCTGCCACATGTTGGAGGTTCGCGTCCAGTCAGTAGGTGAGCGTGGGTACCGTAGGTATGGCCTATCCTTAATCTGCAAAGAAGCACTTCCTTGTGTCTTTCTGTCCTTTCGTATCTCCAGTTCCCTAATTTTGGCTTTATGATGTGTAGCTTATTTAGTACTTCAGTATCCCACTGGCTTTGCCAATATTTCCTCAACTGATGTCGTATCAAGGGTTTGAGGTCTGTGACTCCTATGGGCATATTTATATCTGTATCACTAAAGGCTACTGACGTAGCATTTTCGTCGGCGGCTACATTGCCTGTTATGCCTCTGTGGCCCGGTACCCAGCAAAGAACAATGACTTGGTTGCACATGTAAGCTGCACATAACAATGAGTACAGTTCATTAAAAACAGGGTTCTTAAGTTTTTGTAAGCTCATTAGGCCTCTGACGACGCTCAATGAATCCGTGAACACAATAGCTTTAGTGGTATGTGTCTCCTTTATATGTTTTACGGCCGTGAGTATGGCGAATGCTTCTGCAGTGAATATACTGGTGTGTGGATTTAATGCATACGATTTTAAAAACGATGCTCCGAGAGCTGCATAAGCCACACCAGACGGAGACTTTGAAGCATCTGTGTAAAATTCTTCACAGCAGTACTTCGCTTGAAGTTCAAGGAAGTGAGAACGTATATGAGCTTCAGGGGCATGTTTTGATACTTGCGTAAAAGAGATATCACACTCGATAGTCTGCCATTCCCAGGGTGGAGGAAAGCGAGTAGGAGCCATTAGTAGGCTTTCTCTAAGTGGGACACCAGTTTCCTCTGCCATTGCTTCCAAACGCAGGAACAGAGGGGTCCTCAAAGCTGAACGGTTACGAAAAAGCCTGGCAGTAGATACGTCGCAAGTAATTGAGTTACATGGGTGTTCAACATTTGATTCTACCTTCAGGTAGTAAGAGAAAGCTAAGTATGTCCTTTGGAGATGTAGGGACCATTCATTGGACTCAACATACAGGCTTTCTACAGGACTAGTCCTGAAGGCACCTGTAGCCAGGCGGATACCCAGATGGTGAACGGGATCGAGAATCTTTAAAGCACTAGGCGTAGCAGAGTGATAAACTATTGCGCCGTAGTCAAGGCGCGATCGTATCAGACTCTTATATAAGTTCAAGAGGCATCGCCTGTCACTTCCCCATGATGTGCGTGACAGAAGCTTCAGTAGGTTCATCGTTTTGAGACATTTCTCTTTAAGATGTTTCAGGTGAGGGATAAAAGTGAGTTTGGAATCTGAGATTATACCTAAAAATTTTATGCTGAGAGCTTACAGATAGACGTTCGCCATTCAGAGAAATATCGGGATCCGGTAATATTCCTCTTTTGTTAGAGAAAAGCATACAGGTACTTTTCTGTGGGTTTAGACTAAACCCATTCTCATCCGCCCACTTACACAGTTTGTTTAGGCAAAGCTGTACCTGTCGCTCGCAGATTGCAACATTACATGATTTGAATCCAATCTGCACATCGTCCACATATACAGAATAAAACATTGTGCGCGGTATAACGGTATGCAAAGAATTCATTTTGACGATGAAGAGAGTACAGCTGAGTACCCCACCTTGAGGTACACCTGTCTCCTGAGTGAATGGCCGGGATAGGACGTTGCCAACTCTCACACGGAATGTTCTATTATATAGATAATTTTCAATAACGCTCAGCAAGTTACCGCGGATACCCATTCCAGACAAATCTCGGAGAATTCCAAAGCGCCACGTAGTATCGTAGGCCTTCTCCATGTCAAGAAATATTGATAGGAAGAATTGCTTGTGTATGAAGGCATCCAGGATGTTTGCCTCCATACGGACAAGGTGGTCTATAGTAGATCTACCTTCCCTGAATCCACATTGCAGAGGATCTAGTATTTTGTTGCTTTCAAGATAATGAATCAAGCGCCGATTTACCATTTTCTCAAAGAGTTTGCACAAACAGCTTGTCAACGCTATGGGTCAGTAGCTGACAGCTAAAGAAGGGTCCTTGTTCTCTTTGAGAATTGGAATTACGATGGCTTGTTTCCAAGCGGACGGGATGTGACCTGTAGACCACATGGCATTAAGAAGCGACAGGAGTGTTTTGTGAGTTTCATGGTTTATGTGATTAATCATGTCATATACTATTCCATCGGCTCCTGGCGCAGACTTGTTGCAACATTTCAGTGCAGCCTGAAATTCAGCCATGCTGAATGGGCGATTGTAAGGTTCCTTTTGCGTGCTTTTCCGATCTAAGGGCAGTCGCTCTGCTTGTCGTTGACATCTTAAGAATGTGTCGGAATAGTGGGATGAACTGGAAACATGTTCGAAGTGTGCACCTAGATAATCAGCTTGATCTTTGAGGGTACCTCCCTGAATATTTACTAGAGGCAGAGGATGAGTTTGTCGGCCTTTTAATTTGTTTACTCTGTTACATGCTTTTCTTTCGTCTGTATAAGAATTGATGCTACCGATGTATTTTTGCCAACTTTCCCGTTTTGCACGGCGGCGTGTTCTTCTTCCTTGTGACTTAATCAGTTTGAAATTAATGAGGTTTTCTGTGGTGGGGGAGTTACGTAGGAGATTCCAAGCCTTGTTCTGCTTCTTCCGCGCTTCCTTACACTCCTCATTCCACCATGGTATACGCCGTTTCGAAGGAGTCCCGTTTGTTTGGGGAATGCATATTGATGCAGCATCAATTACAAACGCCGTAAAGTATGCTACTGCATCGTCAATGCCAAGTGCACGGATATTGTCCCAGGGCAAATGTGTTATTTGACAAAACTGCGTCCAGTCAGCTGAATCGACTTTCCATCGAGGGACGTATGTACGGCATTCATCCTGCTTTGTAAGATTTAAAGCGATAGGAAAGTGGTCACTACCATACGGGTTATTAATGACTTCCCACTCCAGATACGGCACAAGTGTGCCGGACACTATACTAAGATCTATGGAGGAAAATGTTTTGTGTGTAGTGCTGTAGTATGTTGGTTCCTTCTTGTTCAGCAAGCAGGCACTTGAGGAGAACAGAAAGTTTTCTAATAACCGTCCTCTCGCATCACAACGAGAGTCGCCCCACAGTGTACTATGCGCGTTTAGATCTCCGACGACTACGTAAGGATGGGGAAGCTCCTCTATAAAGCTCTGAAATGTTGCCCTAGAGAGCTGATAATTCGGGGGAATGTATACAGACGTAATGGTCACCAATTTATCAAACAGCACTGCTTGAATAGCAACTGCCTCAAGGGGGGTTCGGAGGAGTAGTTGCCGACAGGCCACCCCTCTGTCGACTATTATAGCTACACCACCGGACGACGCCACTGCGTCCTCTCGGTCTCTCCGGAAAATGGCGTATTGCCGGAGGAAGTTTGTGTGTAGATTTAAGGTGTGTCTCTTGCACACACAGCACCTTTGGATTAAACTTATGTAAAAGTTCTTTAACGTCATCGAGGTTCCGGAAAAGACCTCTGACGTTCCAGTGTATAATTGCCGTATCCATGTTAAAAGTAATATGTGCTGTGTGGCTAAGACACGAAGTTCAAGGTAGTTTAGCTTACAGGGCCCTTTCCGGGCTCCGTAATGCGGGGTTTGTCTTTCTTGCCACGCTCCTGAGACTCGCGGCGGTCCTTCGGCGCTGGCTGCGCCGGCTGGCTAGGGCTAGCGTCCATTGCCTCTTGCGAGGTGCTGGACGTCCGCTCTTGTGAGCGCTGTGTACGTCGTGAAGCCCTCGCCTCGTGAGACGGGGCCTTGGAGCCTACCAACCCGGAGGTCGACGGGCCCTGCTTCAGGGAAGGCGAAGCAGCGCTGGCTGCTTTCGCCAAGGGGGCTGGTGGCATAGCCGCAGCCACACTGTTTGTGGGCCGGGCCGGTGCCATAGTCTGCTGCGACGCTGCCCCCTTGCGCACCGCATCAGCATACCCTGAGGTATAAAGGAATGAAACACGCCTCCGTGCTTCTTGGAAAGAAATGTTCTCTTTTATCTTGATAGTTATTATTTCCTTTTCCTTTTTCCACGTGGGACATGCTCGTGAGTATGATGCATGTTCACCGTCACAGTTAGGACAGCGGAGTGTACCAGTACAATTGTCAGAGTTGTGTTCATTCTCTCCACATTTCGCACAGGTCAGTCGGCCTCGGCAGTTTTGCGAGCCGTGGCCGAATCTTTGGCACTTAAATCATCTACGTGGGTTGGGAATGTATGCTCTTACTCGTGTCTTTGTGTAGCCGGTTTCAAGAGAATCTGGCAGTACACTCGTTGCAAAGGTGAGGATCAAGTGCTTCGTTGGGATTTCTTTGTTTTCACGCTTGATGATTATTCGCTGCACTTTGATTACATTTTGGTCCTTCCAGCCATCTAGAAGTTCTTCTTCGCTCAGGCTTAAGAGATCTTCGTCTGAAATGACTCCTCTGGATGTGTTCATCGATCGATGAGCTGTCACTGTGACTGGGTTGTCACCAAATGTCACGAGCTTTGAGATATTTCCGTACTGAAGCTTGTCGCGAACCTCAAGCAAGAGGTCACCGCTAGCCATTTTTGTGACTTTGTAGACGGGGCCGAGTGAGTCAGTGAGACACTTAGCAACGACAAATGGGGAAACGGTTCGGACAGTCTTTTCGGGGTTTTCGCTATGTATTACATGGTAGCGGGGAAAGGTTTCTTTACGTTGGACGAAAAAGTTCATTGTTTCCTCGGTGCGTCCTCTTTTGAAAAGAGGACGATCAGGTAGTTTGGGGAATGCAGCTAATGCCATAAATCCTTACTTAATTTCCGCAGCGATGCCAGCCGCCCATCACCGAGCGCAACAAGGGGACGTGACAGGAGCTCCTGCAAGGTAAGTCCTGCCGACGCCAGCTGTACACCACTGCTATAACCAAATACGACATAACCAAGACAGGTTAGCCACACAAGGTTAACCCTTGCCACCAAGAAAAATGGGAAGTAAATAGAAGGTAAAAGAAGACAGGACAGTAATGAAAGAGAAGTATAAAGAAAAAGAGTGTGGAGATGAGGACAGGAAAAGGTGACTGCCGATTTCCCCCGGATGGGTCAGTCCGGAGGTGCCGTCTACGTGAAGCAAAGGCCAAAAGAGTGTGTTGCCTCTGCCGAGGGGCCATAAAGGTCCAAACACCCGGCTTCGGCTCAACTCCCAGGATCCCCTTTTCCCCGGACACGGCTAAGCTGCGCAAAGCTACACGCGGGAGGGTCCAACCCTCGTGTGCTCGAGTACGTGGTGGCGCAACTCACCAAACGCCTGCTTACGCAGACGCCCCTGCGGGGTTCTATAAAAAGGAAGTAACCGAAAGAGAATGCACAAGGACATGTCTCACTACACTAAAAGCACTTCCGGCCCACAGCAAGTGTCGTCTGCTTGTGTTAAATATTGCTGCGGTTTAGCTCAGCTAACCCTGGATATGCAAAGCGAAAGCTTGGTGTAGCGTGGTTAAGTCTTGGTCTCACTTGGTTAGCGTTTGATTTAGGTGCAATTATTATACTTAACTCTACACTCATCGATATAAGCCAGGTATAAATTATAAGGTGACAAGTGCAAGCGTTTGGCGAGCAGAACGGCTAGCTCTTCCTCAAGTCTCCGACGCTAGCTTCGCGCGCTTGGCATTCCGGACCCACTCCAGTGAAGCAGTTCGCCGGGTGAAAAACACATCGCAGACGCCGCTTGCGGCGCGGTCAGACGCTGGTAAGACGCCGCGGGGTGGTCAGACCGATAGAGAAAGAAACGCTGCCAGCCAGCTGCGACGCCAGCTGTGGCAGTTGCTGGCGTCGCAGCTGGCGGTTCGCTCTTGGACTTAATACGGAACCTCACGGTGGCAACGGCGACGGCGACGCCGACGGCAGAAATCCGCTTGAAGTGTCCATATATTTGCTATCGCAATAAAAAGAAAAAAAATGGCATGGCGCTACATGCGGTAGTGATAGTTTCGCTTTTGCTTCACGCATCACCGCGGACGCCTGTTCCGCTCTAGTGTTGTACCGTTAGGTTGCGTGTTGCGTGGTTCGAAAAACGTTGACATCGCGGGAAACAGCCTAAAAATGCGTCGTGTGTGTAGTGTTAAGCGCTGTATAAACGGCCCAAGGCGCTTGCTCAGGGGCAGCGGCAGTGTTGACCCGACTGTGTCCTTTCATGTAGGGCCGCGCGATGAGCCCCGGCATTCGGAATGGCTCAGTGCTCTGCCTATGATAAAACGACAAAAGAGCTAGAGAAACCGATCGTGTGCTTTCTGCATTTCTCGCCCTCGATTTATGTATACAATCCTGCCCTCGGAAAGTCTCTTGGCGTGTCATAGAGGCCAGCCCTTTCCCGAGCAGCTGTTCCCTCAATGTCGCCTTCATCAAATCCCTTACTGGTGCCCCTGCAGCAGCAAAGTGGCAGCTCGGTGAGGGCTAAATTTCATTAAAAAAGTCACGAAAAACTGTACCGAGTACGCGCGTAACTTCCTACGCTTGTTCTGTCCGGAACATCGTCGGCTGGCGGACCGAATGCGTCGCCTTGCGGACCTGGACGCCTGGCCTTCCGTCGACGAAAACGAAGCTTCGCTTTGCGTAGGCGCGGCCGGTGGCTCACCGCATCGTACGCGGAAACACCGTGCCGCGCGAGCACGGAGGATCATTTCGCGCTTCGTTTCATTGAAGTCGCTGAAATGCAGTCCTGCTTCCCTGGCGAGGTTTTCGTTGCAAGGTTCAGCGTCAGCAACGGTATTCATCGCGGCCACAGAACACACTAAGCAAAAGTCGCAGCGAACGCAAACGCAGTGGCGATGCAGCCTATGAAAGGCTATGATGCCGCCAGCGCCTCGGCAGTTTACGCAAGTGGTGACGTATTATGGCGCCCTCTGATTAGCTGAGAACAATGAAATCTGTGATGACACTGCTTCTGCGCCGAATATGGGGTGAAAGAAATCGAGGAAGAGATATTTGGTCTTTGTTCACGAATTTCTCCACTAATAACTCATATTTTTGCTCCCAACAAAAACTGCTTGCATCCCTGAAGGTCCCTCTTTTATTCCAGCCTGAACTTCCTGTTTCTCTTTAGTGTACCTTTAAGGCTTAACTAAACTAGACGGTCTCCCCTCCGGCTCTCCGCATTCTCCAAACAGTCAAAAGTCTCTCCACCCCTTCTCTCACTTGGTTTCCCGCTCACTTGGAGCCGACTCAGGGCTCTGCCTATAACCCTAAGCAGGGCGCACACGAGGCCGCGCGAGGACTCACTGACCGCGCCGCCTCCGCAGTCCCCCTGCCCCGCGGGGATTCCCTTCCTCATGTTCAATGAGATCACCAAACACTACTATCCGTTAAGACGGGTATTCGCCCTCCCGCGCCCTGCCTTATGCAGGGCTGCGGACGGTGACCTTTCAACTTTCACAAGCCCGTGAGTATCCTAAACCTTGCCGTTCTTCATGCTGTATAGCCTGAAAGCTTTACCAGTGTGGACTGCCCTGCCTGTGACCTAACGGCAACATTGGACCATGTGTTGTGAAAGTTTGAAGCCATCGGCTTCGTCTTCAGCGAGGATAGGGGGCCTGCGCTCTTGGACAACCCCGAACTCAACGACCAAACCCTGGCCGTCCCGAGTGCCCGTGACCGGGCCGTCAACCTCTGCTTGGCGGACCCTACGTGGGACTAGCCGGGTGGCGCGGAGTCTCCCCTGCGTCTTCTCTGGACCAAAGTAAAGTTCTTTCACTCACTCACTCACTCACTCACTCACCATTTTAGCCATAGACAAGTGTCACTATATTACGCATTTTATTCACAATATAACTAATAACCAGATCAGGTCGCTGCAAATCGTAAACAATCAGGCCAATTCAGACATCTTGATTTAAAGGCTGATAAGCAATTATTTCTCAGTTGATTTGATTCGAGAACTAAAGCACTAAGCGCCAAATCTGCTTTTTTATGAACCGGCAAGACGCAAGGAATCCGCTGATACCACATTTTTATCGGTGGGTGGACTTTTCGCCATATTCTGAGGTTTTGTTCTACGACCACGCCAGTGAAAGAGCTAACCCTAACGGGCTCAGCCTGCTCTCGGCGCGGCGAGCAGGTGGGCCTAGGCCTAGCCCCGCTCCCGCATTTTCCCGCCATTGTGCGCGAGTGATTCGACGCCAAGTGTGTTCGCTAACAGAGAAGCCGTGCCCGCAGTGGTAATCGTGGAGAGATTGGACGATACTCAAGAAGATCTCAAGGGTGCAGGGTGGGTTACCACTCTCAGCACCCGAACAAAGCAAGTGACGAAGGGGCCGCCATTACGGAACGGCCAACGTAGCACCTAGAGCGCGCCGGCTGGCTGCGGCGCTGCCGAATGACTGGCCAATAGTCTGATGAAACAAGTCACGGCAGCCTCGCGACTTCCGAAGCTCCCCAAGGATAAAATCAAGATTATCGTGCGCCCCAAGGGAGGCCTCGACGTATCTGGACCCAACGTATCGAGACTCGCTGAAGCCCTAGCCATGGCGGCGGCCCTGAGTGAGTAGCAAGCGAAGGACGACACCGTGTGCCCGAACAAGGTACAGAACATTTTGGTAATTTCTACTCCGCACGCCTGTAATGCGATAGCATATATGCAAAAATCTCTAAGATCCACACCAAGCACGGCGCCTACGAAGTCTCGGTGTATATTGCAGCCCCCGAAGGTACATGCTAGGGTGTTATAAGAAACATCAACCCCTCACATGACGAGGGAGCGCTCAAGAGAATGATCGTAAACGAGAGAAACCCCACAGCACTTGAAGCAAGACTAATCAAGAACTCGAACGTGGTCGTGATTCTCTTCAAAGGCGTGCGTGTGTCCAACAACGTGATATTTGGCATGGCCCTACTGCCATGTTTTCTTTACAAGTGGCAAGTAGACGTTCGCGACGTGTGCGGTCACGTAGGCCATCGGGCCGATGTCAGTAGCAGCAGCGTAGAAGAAGCAAATGTCGCGGTTGCGGAAAGACTAAATCCGAAAACGAAGAAGAGGAACACAAGTGCACCCCCAAGTGCGAGGCGTGCGGAGGACCCCACGTCATGGGGGTTCGAACGTGCAAGAAACGCTTCCAGATCCCGTACATCGTACGACATTGACGCCGAAGGCGCCGGAAAGCACAGCTGGACGTAACCGACACAAGTGAGAGCTCGGGGGCCGCGCCAGCTGCACGAAGCGACTCCATTCTCAGAACCCGCTCTGAATCCAGAGGGCGTTCTCGTTCGAGAAGATCCAAGCCAAGAAAAGGCGCGAGCTCTGACGCTACAGATAGAGATCCCGGTCCCGCTCCCAGTCCACCAAGTGGATCATGTGGGCCGACAAGATCAAGGGCGTGACGCAGCCGTCTCAGAATGGAAAGAAAGAACGCAGCACAGCCAGAACATAGGGTCGATCCCTGTATCCAATCGCTCGAGGCAGAAAACAGGCAGCCTAGACGCAAGCTCGCAGAACTTGAAGAAGCTTTAAATAGCATTAGAGGACAAGTCACAAACCGCGACGAGGCTAGCACCAACGACCCAGGGCTGTTAGCCGGGCAGCCTAAAGGTAAAGCACCCAACCCAGATCCGCTAAGTGACATAGAGGAGGAGGACGAGATGGCGGAGGATTGTGAGAACCCATCCACCGCCTTGGGTCCCCCCGCCAAAAATGAGGGTAAATGGGAAGAGACCCTGAGTAGGATGATGGAAATGCTTTCTGCCATAGAGTCAAGGGTAACGCTACTAGAAAGACCTAGGGCTCAGCCTAAAAGTAGACAAGTAGTGCAAACAGAGGCCTCCTTAGCTACTCCAAACCCCGGTGGAGGCGCTAAAGGATTCTAAAAAATCAACAGTAAACAGATGGCGAATACAATTAGCAGCACCGTCAAAATTTGGCAGTGCAGCTGCGCCAGTTTCCAGAGGCGCAAGGCTGCATTAATTCAACTCGTCAGATCGGTGGCGGTAAAGCCCCAAGTCATTTTATTACAAGAAACACTCGGAGAGAAAGACATCTCAATGTCGGGATACCGTACTATCGCGTACAGAGGCGAAAAGGGAAGAGGCATACCCATGCTAGTTAAGAAGAGCGTCTTTTTCGTGGAGCACGACGTCCTGAAATATAGGGTCGGACTCGAAGCCCAGGTGGTCTAGATCGTGCCCAGTAAAACGAGCAACGCAAATGCCTTCATTCTTAACGTCTACAGTTCTCCTGTGGACAGGAAAAGAGATTTTAACACCCTATTCAGCAACGCAATTAGGATAGCCAGAAAGGCGCCCCTTCTGATTGTGGGTGACTTCAACGCCCCAAACACAGAATGGAGATATGGCTTTCACAGTAAGAAAGGCCCAAACTTAGCCGGTTGTGCAGCCGATTCTAGCCTCACACTCATCACGGATCCTAGGTTTCCCACTAGAAGGGGTAACTCGGTCAGTCGCGACACCACACCCGACCTCGCATTCCTCCGCGGTATCGAGGGTACGTGGAATAATCTCCAGAAGGACTTGGGTAGCGACCATTACATTCTCGAAATTGCGGTGCAGGTCAAACCTAAACCACCAGTCAGAAACGAATACGTTGACTGCGATCTTTTCAGAAAAATTCGAGGCGAAACGGCTCCTTCAAGTGAATCTTTCAAAGAACTAATCGCAAACCTTAAACAGGCTGTCAAGAGCGTAACCAAGGAAATCACAACACAGCTCGAAGTCCCGAAAATGGACTCGTGGTTAGCGCACCTCCTGGAGGCTAAACACGCCCTCGCGCAGAGGTGGAAAACGCAGAAGATAAGTCGGCGTCTTCGAGTTAAGCTGACGCCAGTCAACAAGGAAACAGAGTCGTACTCCAGGCAGCTGGCCCTACAGCAGTGGGATGAGACATGCAACGAAATGGACGGTCGCATGAAAAGAGGCAGTAAGTGGAACTTGCTTAAAAGCCTCCTCAACAACAAACAGTCCAAGAGCACTCTCAATCTTGTCGTCGATAGGCACATTCATAAGCAGATCGCCACGGGCCTCACGGAAGCAGAAACTATCAACATCCTGGCTCGCACCTACCTCCCCATTAAGGAAGGGGATTCGCAAGGCGGAAAGGTGAGAGCAGGATACACGGGGCTAGACAGGCGAGAGCTAGACGAACCGTTCACTGAATCAGAAATTAGACATGTTCTCGTCAACCTAAACGGAAGGTCGGCCCCTGGGCCAGACGGAGTTACCAAGAAACTCCTCCGAAACCTGGACGACGAAGCCATAGAAATAATAACTGCAGAGCTGAACGAAGCATGGAGTTTGGGGCAGGTCCCACCGGAATGGCGCACCGCCAAGGTGGTGCTTATTTCCAAACCCGGGAAACCCCCGCATATGGATAACCTGCGTCCCATCTCTGTAACATCATGCATTTGCAAAGTGGCCGAACATGCTATACATAATTGAATCACAGAACATTTAGAGAACAACGAACTCTTCAGGCACAATTTAATCGGATTTAGAAGAGGACTTTCAACGCAGGACACAATGCTCCTTCTAAAAAGATCCATATTGGACAGCACGTCGCGTGACATTAAAGGTATCCTTGCACTCGACCTCGCCAAAGCTTTCGACAAGGTGGCCTATGAGCACATCCTGAAAGATATTTCCTCCCTTAATCTAGGGCGGATATTCCTTAACTCCCTTTTTCTTTCCTGTCGAAAAGGAAGGCGCTCCTTCGACTGGGTATGATTTCGGGCGGTCCTTACGAACTGGGCAACTACGGAACTTCTGAGGACTCGGTCCTATCCCCATTACTCTTTAACATCGCCATGCGTATACTTTCTAACAGGCTAGCCGAACTCCCAAAAGTGGGCCACGTAATTTATGCCGACGACATTACAATCTGGTCTCCGGGGGGATCTCTGGCGGAACTAGAGCAATCCTTACAGGGGGCCACAGAGGTGACGGAGGAGTTCCTTACAGATACAGGACTAAAGCTCTCGCCGAGCCATTCCGAACTATTACTCTACAGACAGGCTAGGCAAGGCGTTAAGAACCTTGAGCCTCTGGAAACACTGCCAGTCAAAATTACGACTAGACAAGGACACTACATTCCGAGGATGAACACCATCAATATTTTAGGACTTAATAATCAACGCCAAAGGATGTAATGCAGAAGCTCTAAAAAAGCTCGGCGCACAGGCGCACAATATACTCAGGCTGCTTGCCATAGTTACAAGTAGAAAGGGGGCACTCAAGGAGGACAACCTACTCAGGGTCTTCAGGCCTTCTTCATCAGTCAAGTTATCTACATTACGCCTTTGCTCAAATGAAGCAATGCAGAAAGGAACTCGACACGCTCATTAGGTCCGGTATCAAAAGACTACTCAGCATCCCACAATGTGCTAGCAGGGAGAAACTATTGGAGCTTGGTGTTCACTATACTATCGACGAATTAATCGAGGCACATCGCACTGCACAGATCTCCAGACTTTCTTTAACTAAGCCGGGTAACAAAATCGTTAACGAAGCAGGTATATCATCCATACAACCACCGCTCGACAGATACCCCCTACCAAGAAGCCAAGGAAGGTATTACGGTCGATCCCGCACCGAGAAACATTCATCTGGTATATAACGAGGGGCCGAAGAATCGCAAGGGCTAAAGCCATCCTTCGAAGAGTTAATCCGTACGGGGCAGATGCACTCTTCGTTGACGCGGCCAAATACGGCAGCGAAAACAGATTTGCAATCTCGGTAGTAGACGAGCGCGGAACGATGGTTAGCGCTGCGTCCGTTTGCACTAAGCACGCAAACGAGGCGGAGGAAACCGCGATAGCCTTGGCCCTTAACGCTGCCAAAGGACTAACGACTGTTTTCTCCGACTCGCGCACGGCCGTCAGGGCCTTCTCGTCAACCCTAGTGTCTAAGCACACGGCTAGCCTAGTAAGCAAATCTCTTCAAAATACTGCGGACAACCAGACAGGAGGTCACCATATCGCCTGGTTCCCGGCCCACGTTGCGTGTTGCAGCCTGTTGCAACCACAACGAGCAGGTCCACTGCCTAGCGCGCGAATTCACGAACCGCGCACGGGTTAACGGTCCAGCTCTTCACAGGATTGCTCCCCTAAAAGGCCCTCTTACCACCTTTACGAGGTCACATCCCACTACAGACTGAGCAGGAGGAAGTTCCCTCCCCCTAACCCAACATGTAACAGGGCTCAGTCTGTCACGTTTAGGCTCTTACAGACGAGATAGTACTTCACCCCCAGGGCGCTCAGTCGGATAGATTCCAACTTTCCGCAATCGTGCTCCAAATGTGGGCTCTGGCTGCGCCCGTTCAACGCGGGCTATGATCTTCCTGTCAAGTCCAAGTGGGACGCCCTACTGCTTCTGTTGATTCATTCATTCTGTTGATGCGGACTTTACGCATCAACGACAGGCCGTCCAGAGGGCCCACGACGTCGCCGAGAGCCACCACCTCCCGGTTCCGTCATGGGCGGAGTCACCAACTTGATTGGGGTGCCTTCGGCTCCCCCCAGTCTTTTTCCTCAGGTACTTTTAATAAAGTTTTTGTCAAATGTCAACTACGACAGAAATATTGAATGAACATACAAATTCAGGTGGTAAAGCCTCCTTCACAATAAGAAACACACCGCTGTGATGTCTTTAGCAAAGTAAAGTTTGGACATGGCGAACTTATCAGTACGAATGGGTGGCACTATAACAGCAAAAGTTCTCCGCCTTGTTTGCCGATTTTGAATCAGCAAGCCCATCAAAAGGAACATAAAGTTGTACTCGACATGGCTCAGTTTTGGTGTCGCTTCCTTCTGGTCAATCAATACAGCCAAACTAAATCAAAAAACAGGTCAAGAAGTAAGGGCACTCAATAAAACCTGCCTATAAATGCTCTTTATTAACATGCATAGCTTCAGTGCGAATCATTACTGCGAATCATCATAAAGTTTCCTCGTATGGCAGGCAGGGCAGTATTATTTAATAGTGACCAACGAAATAGGGCCAGTAAGCACTACTCTCTTCAGTGCAAAGAAACAATTGTGATATAAAGCCTTCACATAGTTCACCGTCTCAGAAATATCCGAAAAACAAAAACGTCTTAATTTACTAGATTCTTTTTTCATTGTTTGTATTTGAGCACCCAGATCATTTGATCCACTAAACAAAAACGCATCATTATTGAGCAACTTTAAACGTTCAGCTGGACCTGGCCAACCAGAAATCGCTCAAAAAGCAGGTCGGATGGGCGGCTAAAGCCAGTGGGGCTCTCGACTAGGGCTCCTCCATGATAATAATCTATTTTTATGATTGAATAAAACTTTCTTCTCTCTCACTCTCACTGGTCTATACAGTAAGAAATTACAGCCGGCGTAGTGTAAGTGAAGATACCTCTGTTCTGTGTAATAAAAGAATAAATAAATGTATGAAAGGAAACATACGAAGCAAAAAGACTGTCGTTGCAAGACAACCGATAGTGCATGATGACTGTATGAAAAAAAAGAAAAAAAAACAAAAAGACAGACTGCTACAGCTACCGTATGGTAATCATGACCTTGCACCTGCCGAGAAATTCGCACTCAGCCCTTCCCTTTCTTCGATTTACCACTAAATTTATTTCCACGCTGTGGCGTTCGTTTTAGCATGTTTAACCGCTTAATACACAAAGTTATCTTCTTAAGTGGTTAGCTGTGATGGAAAGGTGTCTAGCCTCCGCAAGGGAAGTTCCTTCACTTCGTCCCCCCATGCCGAACTGGATAATAGCGTAACGCATACGTTACGGGCCCCGCCTCTTTCTTTTTTCTTTCTCGCATTTCTTGCTACGCGACACGCTTCCAGTGACGGCTTCGATCGCGAGCTGTTGCGTTTGTCTTGTTTCGCGCAGCGCACGATTTTGCGCGCTGTGCACGAGAACACCCGACTAGCGGTGTAAGTCAGTGCTGCACGAACACTGAGGCAGATGCAAGCGGATCACAGAGCATGATCGCTAGCTGGAACCCGATAGAAAATTCCAATTTCGTGGTCAGCGCGCGGGACAGATCGACGTGGGAACAAGCAGACGAAACGGAAGTACAGCCAGTACATCTCTCTTGCTGCGGGGCGAATTAAAACAAAAACACGCACATATTCGGTTTGTATGTTTCATTATTTCTCAAAAATTTAATATTTGTGTTTTATTATTTTATTATTCTAGTTTTATTGTTTCTCTATAAAGCAACAGAATAAACAAATAACCGATTTTGCCTTCAATAATTCTCGAAGTCGCGTGTCACTACGAGCGACGTCATAGCACTGCGACATGCGTGGTGCCCGCAAGGCGGAGGGCTAACGGCGTTTAGTTTGAAGCTGTTTCTGTTGCGCGTAGCGGTGCAATACAAAGCAGACAGGGTCGTTAGGGCGCATTGCATGCAGCGCGCTTGTCAGCTCAAAAGGGCCAGACCTGGTGAGGGGCTCTTCAATAGTTCAGCGCTTCATGCATAACATTTTTATAGCTGTTGTAATTGATGTACGCAAGTTGTTTTCTGCTAAGATGTCTTATTTTAAGCGAAGCTTTATAGGCTCGTAATTTTCGGTGGTGGTGGTGGTGTCACGCTGAAAAGTGCGCCGATCCTGGTGATAGTGCAGAAAGGGTCCAAGCTCAATGGCACATACCCCTGTGGGCTCGGGGACCTGTAAGGCGCCCTTGCACTACCCTTGTTACACGTGGTACCCAAAGAGACAAAATCACCAGCCCTTCCTCTGTCGAGAAAATGGAGGTAAGCGAAGCTTGTCGTCCGATTCTAGCGTGAGGGCTTCTGAAGCCCAGGAGAAATGTCAGCGAAGACCCGCGGACCCTGAGTTTAGCGCAAACGAAGCGGGACGCCTGCGACAGCGTGGTCTTGCCACAAACGTCGCTTACCCCCATTTTCTGGACAGGGGAAGAGCTCAGAATTTTTGTATCTTCTGTGGCACTTGGTATCTTGTTATTAACCATGGATAAAGCAATCCGACTTTTCTCATTCCACGATACAGAAGGTCGGATTGAATATTGCTTCTTTAGGAGGATGAGGCCATTTCTATCGATAAATTCAAAATACTGGTCACCTCTGGAATCAGCAATCTTTTTCTTCATAAAATGTGTTCGGAATTAAGATCTTGTAGTGTTGTCTTTACACTTTTGCCAATTTTGAATACTCTTTCAATGTGAAAAAAAAATTAGTTTCAGCCTCTACTATCTTTTTTCGGAGGGGGGGGGGGCGGAGAGAAAATTAAGAAGACGCTGAAGTTTCGCTTTTAAGAGTAGAGCGTGATAGCATTCAAAGATTCGTGACTTCGTCTCACGCTTACCGGCTGCTGCAGTTTATGTAGCCGTAATTTTTACCGAAAAACGCTGGTGACAAACGCTATGCACGAAGGCGAGCGTTCTGTTTCTTTTTTTAAAGCGAAAGCTCTACTACACCCTGTCTCGCAAGGTGATTCATTGTGTCGCAATGACCTTGAGCCACCGGAGCGCGAGCCTCCGGAGCGCAAGTGTGGCAGGGGTGACGTCACGCCACGTGATCGCTGCGGAGAAGCGTCGCAGCTGCACTCGCTCAGAACCTCGCTGCTGTGGTACCTCGTGACTGGGCGAGGGTTAAACGGCTGCTTCGTCGACACTTGGTCGCTCCGTTGGCGCTGAGCCGTGCTCCCTCAAAGGCTGCAGAAGATAGCACCAACCTTTCCTTTTCCAAACGAACCACTTAGTAGGTCGCTCCGTCATTCAGAAAGAAATGGCTCAGTGCTCAGTCTCGCCATGGATCGCATTTTGGTGTCGAACGACCTGGGAAGCCAACCAGCGCCTTTACAACGTGCGGCTTCGTCTGGGAGAGACCTCTGCAGCTAGAGCATCATGGAGAGCATCAATAAATAGCGGACTTCTCGCCGAGCGCAGAGCACGAGAATCATTAACGAGGTGAATGAGATCACTCAATCCGGACAGTTCGACCTTTCTGCCCTTCGTGTCCTACATAGCCGGTTAAAGGTCAGAATTGTCGTTACTCAACGCCCAGTTGGAAACATTCATGACCAATAAGCAAGCCACAATAAATTATGATTCCGTCATGGAATATGAAGACGCTGCTACCTGCGCTTTGGCCTTGCTCGAGCCCAAATTGACATGCTCAAGGTTTCCTCCTCGCCTCCGACAACTCAGCCACCGGCCGCATCTGACGGGAACCAAACTTTTGCTTTCTCGACGAACACGACACATTCATAACGTGAGTTTGGCGCCAGGTTACGAAAATTAAAACTTGTACGTTTCGACGGAACTATCACCCAATGGCAGCCGTTCTGGGATATGTTTCTTAATTCTATTGACCAGAACCCGCGGTTGCCCCCCACGGATCGCTTCCATTACCTGGTTTCTCGGCTTGATGGAGCTGCTGCTCGAGTGGTCACCGGAATCCAAGTGACGGAATCAAGCTACAGCGACGCACTTGAAATATTGAAGCAGCACTACGGCAACCGCAAGTTGATCCAGCAGAAGCTCTTCTAAAACCTACGAACGCTCGGATCAGTAACATCTTCGAACAACGTTACAGCCGTGCGGAAGTTGTTCGACAGTTGTTCAACCGAAGAGGACTCGCAAATCTTGGGGTGAGCGCTTCATCTTACGCTTAGATGCTATGTAAAATACTCCTGAAAGGTGTACCTCAAGATATGGTAGTAGACTATCCTGTTCACATGAGACCTCACGCAACAGTGAGGACTCATGTGAACAGGAGTTGAAGCGCCTGCTGAAAGCTCTTCCAGTAAAGTCTAATTTAGAGAGAAGTGCGCTCAGACTAGAACGCCAAGGCTGAACGAAACACGTCTTAAGCAGAGCCCGAGCGTCAATATGTCGTCGACTCCTGCGGCAAGGGTGCTTAACAATAAGGCCGAAGTCTTAGCAGAACCATGCTTCATTTGTTCTGCCATAGACCACAGGACTGAACGATGCACCAGTGACGTTAGCCTCGAAGACAAACGCAGCATGCTCAGGAAAGATTGTCGATGCTTCAAGTGCACGACGAAGGGACATCTTGAGCACGACTGCCGTCGCAGGATCCCGCGTACAACATGCAAGCGTCGCCATGCTCCCACAATGTGCAACACTGACGTTCTCAAGAGATCAATTAAGACAACATGGAACAAGACACCGAATTTTGCCACGCACGTTGCCAACGAACGGTACACAGTCTCGACTCGCTACCGAGATTCTCCTCCAGACATTCCGTGCCTTGCTGACGCTCTGACCCACTGATGTTACGTCCGCGGTGTATTGGGCGATAGCAGTCAGAGAAAATTTCTGCGGGAAGATGTCTGTAAGATGCTCAATTTATCTCCCTTACGAGATATGGATCTGATAATCAGCACGTTTGGACGAACTCGGTCACAGCATGCTCAGCGGGCGGAAGCATAACACTTCGGAGGGAGCACGAGAGTGCATCAATACAGATAGAGGCAATCGTCGTGCCGTTTTTCTGCGAAGGAATGATCGAAGTTCCGCCAGATAACAAGTTGTTTCGTGCCATCGTCGCAGAGGGCAAGCCACTAGCACACGCAATCGATTTCCTTGGAGTAACAGGTGAACCCCGAGTTAGTCGTTTGATTGGTGCCGACCAGATGTGGAAGCACATGCCGAATTTAAAGGAGGTGAAATAGGATACCGAAAACTGATCTCTGGTAGCGATCAAAGCGAACATCGGATGGACTATACAAAGACCCTTGGCTTTCACAAGGAAATTTAGTCGGCAAACTAGCTGTCAAATATGTGTTTTACGCGTAGACGCATACGAGAATGAAGAGCTTTCCTTCCCGCTGCAACGATTCTGATAAATGGAAGCGATTGGTATGGTGAATACGCCATCATCCAAACAAGGAGATGTTTGGGTGAAGTTTAGTGAAACCATCAAATTTCAAGATGGTTGCTATGAAGTATCGCTCCTATGGAAATCAACTGGAAGTGATATGACAGACAATCGCAAAATTGCACTTTCGTGACTGTATTCGTTGGTTCGAAGGCTTTCGTCGAACGATGAAGCCTTGGAAGCGTATGACAAAGCAGTCGGACAGTACGAGAAGGATGGCGGAGGTCAAGGACGTCCACACATCGCGAGAGAACGTGTATTACATGCCCCATCATGAAGTCATTCGCGAGACGTCCCCTAGTACAAGACTGCTCGTTGTTTTCGGCGCATCGTCGTACGGAACAGGATCATGCAGTCTAAATGAAAGGCTTGAAAAGGGATCGAACTTGAACGCTGGTCTTCTAAAGGTGATAATCGGGTTTCGTTTGTACCTATCTGGACTTACAGCAGTTGTACAGAAGGCATTCCTGTATATATCCATCAAGGAAGAACACAGGGATGCGCTTGAGGTTTGAACAAGTTGCGAACAAGATTACAGTTCTTTGGTACAAATTATTATCAATGAAAATTAAACTGAACTGAATTGAATTGAAAAAAAAACGATGGGGTATATACTAACGAAGCGGCCTATACTGCTATGCGGAAGAAGACACACTTTGTGTGAACCTTGACCCACTTCTGTAAATTGTCAACAACGGAAACAGTACAAAGCGAACAGTGCTCCAAGCAACATCAAGAATTTTCTACCCGTTGGGGTTCTTGTCTCCATTCACATGCAGAGCCAAAATACTCTTTCAAGAGATATGTAAGCAAGGATTAGATTGGGATGTGTCACTCTCGAAGGCTCTCTAACATGATCGGAACAAATTTACTGCGGAGGTTAAATGCACAAAAAAAGGAGGAGCTCATTGACCAAAGTCAACAAGGACGCAGCTCATATACAGCTACATGTCTTCAGTGACGCGAGCCCTCAGGCATACGGTGTCGTCGCATACGTAAGGGTAAAAGATATATCGGGCAGCATCTGTGTCCAACAGCTGCTATCGAAAGCTCCGGTCGATCCCATCAAGAGACTGACGTTACCGCGTGTTGAACTCGTCGGGGCTTGCCAGGGCGAGCGTGTCGCGACATTCCTACAAGAGGCACTACTGAAATGCGATGAATACTTCTGCTGGACCGATTCTAACATCTGAATATGCTGGATTCGGTCATCACCCACCTAGTGGAAACCCTTTGTTTGCAATTCGCAGTGACGCAAGTCACTGGGGTCACTGTGCTGGGAAAACTAACCCAGCCGATTTTCTAACATTTTCTAACAAGAGGTGTGTCAGCCCAGAGCCTTCGCACAAATTTTTTTTGGTGGCTTGTCCCCGAATCGAGCCCAAGAAATGGGGCCAAAACAAGAAAAGAGGCGCGAGAACGCACCTGATGTGTTACTCGACAAAAGAAAACAAGTAAAAGAGGTGGTTTTAATGGCCCATAATAGGACTCATGAACCTATATTCATCACCAGCCTATCTTTATGTCCACTGCAGGACGAAGGCCCCTCCCTGCGATCTCCAATTACCCCTAACTTCATCACTCCACCTAGTTTTCTGCCGTCCTCGACTGCGCTTCCCTTCTCTTGGTATCCATTCGGTAACTCTAACCTATATTAGATGTCACCAAATATAGTCTCTGGAAGACGGTCCTTAGAATCACAACTTGGATGAAGAGGTTCATTCACAATTGCCAAGCACCTTCTAATACTAGAAGAGAAGGTCCGCTTAATTTCCGCTCAGGAGATCTCAAAAAGCGAAGATACGTGCCTGAGGATTTTACAAGCACAAAGCTTTGAATATGAGATTGTTGCACTAACCACGGACAAAGCTCTCGACAAGACGTCGACCATACGAGACCTTCACCTGTTGATGAATGCCAAGGGCTTTATCAGGATCAAGACTCGTCTTGACAACGTAGCTGCTCGGGAAAACGTAAAATGTCTTGTACTTCTACCAGCTACGCACCTCATTCTACGCACCTCATTGTGGACAGCCAGCATCGATGCCTTCTTCACAGAGGTGTCGGTGTTACACTCACCGAGTTGCGTGAGAAGTTTTGGGTAGTGCGCGGTCGCCTGGGCGGGTGCGTTAAATAGGTGCTTGGCCAGTTCGACGTCTGTGCCAGGTTTCGTCTTAAAGCGGCTTCCACTCCTACAGCTCCGCTCCCGATCGACAGAGCCTCGAGGTTTCATCCATTTCAAGTCACGGGCGTCGACTTCACTGGTCCAGTGTTCGTGAAGAGAAACGGCTCTGTGAAAACATTCAGTGTAGAATTTACCTGTGCTGTAGTGCGAGCTGTTACAACTTTCCAGCGACATGACTGTGAATTCTTTTTTATTGGCCTATCGCCGATTTATTTCGCACCGTGGTTTGCCATGTGTAACTTATTCTGACAATGCTTTAACGTTTAAGGCAGCCAGTCGCAAACTTAAGCTGACATATGGAGGCCTACGTGATGTCCAGGTACAGAATTTTTATGCATCTAGTAACATCTCATGGAAGTTCATTGCTGAGCGCGCTTCATGGTGGGGAGGATTTTGATAAAGAATAATTCGAACAGTTAAGAACTGCCTCAAGAAAACGCTAGGAAACGAATGCTTCAGATTCGAACAGCTCCACACTTAACTAACAGAGGTCGAGGCAGTGATAAATTCTACATTACTCACATACATTTCTAATGATGCTGCCGAAGCGGAAGTACTAACTCCTTCGAGCTTTTTTTCAGGTAGACGTCTCACTGCCCTTCCACAAGCGCAAGTTAGCGAGAACTCAAGAGGTCGCACAGACACACTGCGCGCTTAGAGATGTAGACAACAAAAACTAAAGGCCTTTTGGCAGCGCTGGTACAAAGAATAAACTTGACGTTGAGAAGCGCGCACAGCAGGTCACAGAAGCTCGACAACACTTAGAATAATGATGACCTTATCATTATTAAGATGACAAAGTAGCCATTACGTTTTGGAAATTAGGTAAAGTTGTTAAAATTTTAAAGGGGAGCGATGTGTTCGTCCGTGCATGGAAAGTCCGACTAGCAGATGAGACAGAGCTCACGAGACCGGTTCAACGTCATTGTCCTCTGGAACTGTGGAAGTGACATTGTTGGCCGCGGATGATATTGGAAATCGTGCTCGCGCGGCGCATCGAGGAGGGCGAAGAGAGCAATGGGCTCGCGACCGGCAGAATGCTGACGTAAGGCTTGTTACCTTGAGTTCGCCATGTTAGGACGGCTTAGCGCTCTGCGCCAACAAACTCGGCAAAGTTTTTTCCCACAGGTGGCGCGCCGGCTGGGCCGTCTGTGCGTGCGCTTCAACGCAAGCGACAGGCTGAATTCAATCATCCAGTAGGTAGAGCTAGACCGCAGGCTGCGAAATCTCAAGCAAAAGCAAAGTTGGCTGCTGAAACACCGGAGCAAAGAGAGGCCTTATTAGCACGTTACAGAGAAGCTTACAAAGCGCGGAAGCGTGCATTAGTGAAACACCGTGTGCATACTCTTTGCCAAACCAAGCGAAAGGGACCTTTCGTTCGTGATAACTAAGTTTACAACAGTTCAACCACTTTCATTTGCATTCTTTACCCCGCGAGGCAATCGCCGCGGATGCCGCGGCGCCATGATGATTTGTAGAAAGCACGGGGCGCGTGCTGCTCTGTTATTGGTAGAAAGACAGACCTCAAGCGGCAGTGGAGAAGGGGCATGCGTTTGAGTTTCCGAGTAACACAATTATGGTTTCCCGTATATTAAAATTACAATCTGACGCTATCAAGTTTGTATGTTGTGTGTATGTTGTACTTTACGAATTTCCGGGCGCATTTTACTTTGAGAAATTCAATTAATCCAGCAATGCCTGTGCGCCACGCGGAGGGCTTGCATGGTTCGGGATGATTTGTCGATAACGGACAACGACGCCAATACCGCATTACCTGCGACACAGAGCGCCCATTGCTATCGCGTTAATAGCAGATAATATGGACACGGGAGCGCCGCAAATAAATACCACCTCAGCGTAGCTGCAGTGAAGAGGAAGAAGCCAGAGTCATGCCAGTTTCTGTCGATCTACATTTTTATCTCCCACTGAGATTGTAAATATATCTTGTAAGTAGCTCTGTGTCTTTGTTTCATTCTTTCAACTGGTGCTATTCCATTTCAATTTTGCAGCTGTTATACTTACCGAAAGCAGAACTAGAAAAACTGATATCATTTTCATTACGAACTATAGTTGCGTGTTTGGGAGGGATTAACGACAAATAATTTAGCGTTTTAGGCCCTATCACTTGCTCATTCAAAGTATAAGGTTCTTGAACAATGTAGATAGCTTCATAGAAATTGGGTTGTAGGGCATTTATTTGTTTTGTAACTTTTTGAGCCTTCGTTTTGTTATATTGAATGCTTCTAAAAAGTCTGCATACTACGTTTTAGAACAGTTAATATTTATGATTTCGTAAATATCTCTTCTGTTTTGAGAGGCTCTAGGTGGTTACAGTTCCTTGTGCAGAACGGAGCTTATAAGGCGCTTGTTTCGGAGGGGTGGGCATGCGCTTCCTTTGGTTCTCATACGGCTTCATCAAAGGTCAAACATGCCTCTAACCCTGTGAAATGCTTCTTGTGACTGTGTGCCTTGTCTGCGCAGACAAGGCATGATTTGTTATTCGCACTGCATTCTGCGTAATAGTGTGGGCGGCTGCATGTCATATGTAAGAGGCCGCCTGCGGTGCGAAAAGGGAGAGGAGCACGAGAAGCACGGCACGAGCCCGCGAGGCGCGTGACCCGAGGCGTAATCGAAGGATGAACGGCGCTTTCCAGCGATTATCGACGTGGCTCCGGGCGAGGAAGGTCGCATCGTCAGCTACGCTCTTGCGACGGGAGACTTGGGGGTCTGGCTGAGTCCGCGACGTTCGCCGTCCATGGTGTGGCCGTCGGCCTCGGCGAAGTTCGAGCGAGGCTCCTGGACTGGCTGCAGCCTCTCACGGCGGGACTGGGCACCCCAGAGAGGATCCTTCTTCAGCGGCAGACCGGTACGTTAGATATTTCTCGGGACGCCACGTCGGCACTCACGAAGAAGTTGCGACGCATCCCGACGTTAGGCCTATCCAGGTGGGCCTAAGCAATGCCGCGCCACATCATTGACGAAGTACGAGACGCCGACTTCTAATAGGAACGAGGCGACGTGATGGCGGCAAAGAAACGATTACACCATCGACAAGAGCACCGACTTCTTGGGAAAAGAGCTGACAAGCTTCAGACCGGAACATACATGCGACGACTCTTCTTTGTAGCGTTTCAGCGGTAGGCCCGGGTTGCCTGACTTTCATAGACTGGACGCCACAGACTAACATAGGCGGAATTAAGAACATGTTTAGTGTTTGTTAAGTAGTTTTTAGGTTGTCCAAGTGTTAGTATTTATTCATCATGTTTTAGTGTGATCGAGTTCTCTTTGATGTTTGAGCTTGCAGTGTAATTAAAGATCTGTTTGCTTTGTCGACATGCGTCTTCCATCTCCATCTCTTATGACACCCGTACACCCCCGAGATCGGTGACACGCGACAATTGGCGAGCCTGCCAGGATACGTTCCAGGATTTATTCCAGGATCCGTTCCCGGATTCTATTTTAGCCCAGTCGCCGATACTCGGGAGTAGCAAGATGGAGCGGGAACGTTTGGCGACGATAGCGAAAGATTTGAGTATGTCGAAAGATGAGGCGATGGCGTTTTTCGAGTACACGCAGCAAGAGAAACAAAAAGAGCGTGAAGGAGTGCGCGAACAGCACAAAAGCGAAAAAGAAATTTTGGAGTTAAAGATAAGACTAGCGAAAATGGGCGCGGGTTCTCGCGACGGCACAAGTTCACCCGGATCGGCGACATCCGACTCAGCTTCTTCCAGGCCAAAACGGATTTGCCCCAGAAACCTAATGGAACCTTTTGACGAGCGAAGGGATGACTTGGATGCTGTCATGAGTTACCGGCAAGACGTATGATAACGCGAAAAAAGACGAACACGCTGGCCGAAGAAACAGAGAGTGGACCCACAGGCGAGAAGCACGTGAAGCACGTGAAGCGCGAGAGAAAAACCAAGAAATGAAGAAAAAAGGGATGCAGACGATGATGAGCTGGTATTGCTGACGTGGTCAACAAGCAGTTGCATCTCCAGCTGTGCTCTGGAGACGGGAGGCAGCAGCTTCAGGGACCATGGACCGAAGAGGGGACGTTCGCGAGTTGGCCAGCGACAACTCCAGCTCCTGAGCCCCGACTGCCTCGCCGTGGCTGTGTTCCGCGGCCCCGGTGCAGCGCCACGCTGCCGTAACCAGTTGCTGCCCTTTGCCACGAAGGCAATCGCCAACGCCACGTCAGCGGCACAACGGCCGACTGGCCCTAACCGCGTCCTGTGCTACGCGGGTCTCTGCGGAAGACCGCAACCTCATCGCTATCGACGGAGGTCGACGCCCACGCTGCGTCGAAACCACGCAGGCGACCGTTCTTTGCCAGGCTGGGCCGGAGTCTAACAGCGTTCAGAACGAACGGTCAGAACGTTCGTTTGTTCGTGACTTCCCGTTGGTTAGTCGAGCGGAGGAACAATATGTAGTTTATGGCTTGTTTGTTTTTATGTGTATAGCTAGTTTTTGGAGTGTTTGTGTATGTATAGTGTTTATAGTGTGTCAGGGTAGTTTTCTGTTTGTTTTTCTTCAATATCATTTTCTTTCTGTTTGAGATAAATGTTCTTCTACGTATTTGCTTTCTGTCTCTGTCCATTTTTGGAGCGCTGAAATTCGTGACAGACGCATATTTGCATCGGTTTGACAGAATAGCGGTCGGGCAAGGCTGGGAGAAGAGCGAGTGGGCTAACGCCTTAAGCCTGTGTTTAGTGGGTGAAGCTTTGAGTGTCTATGGGCGCATGACAGCACAAGAATCGTTAGACTACGACAAGGTGAAGAAGACTTTATTACAGAGATTTAGGTTGACTGCAGAGGGGTTTCGGGAGAAGTTTAGGTCGTGTAAGGCTGAAGACTCTGAGACAGGCAAGCAGTTCGCGCATCGACTAACTAATTACTTTGAGAGGTGGATAGAGTTGTCAGAGACGGACAAAACGTATGAAGCAGTTCGTGACAAAGTCGTAGGTGAACAATTTTTTTTGCCAGGTGTAGTAACAGTTTGGCAATATTCCTCAAAGAAAGAAAGCTACAAACGGTAAAGCAGATGTCTGAACAAGCAGAACAGTTCGTAGAGCTACAAGGATTGAAGAATTTGGGCAATAGTGATAAAGATACGCACACAGCCGCAGTAGAAGAGATGAGGAACCAGGGACAACTTAACAGACCAAGGGGACCGCAGAGGTGTTTCCTATGTAACCGGTTGGGTCATTTAGCGATGAACTGTCAAGTGAGAGGTAATTATCACGAAGCACCGGTAGTTTGTCAGTTGTGCCAAAAGAAAGGTCACCGAGCAGACGAATGCAGGACTAGATCCATGGATAAGACTGCATGCATTATGAGTTCAAGAGAGTATGGACAGAGAGAGCAGGACATGCCTGTAGTAGAAGGCGAGGTAGAAGTGCACAAGGCTACAGTGTTGAGAGACACAGGAGCAAATACCACTTTATTAAGGAAGAGCTTAGTGCCACATGAAAGAATGACCGGGTACTCTAAACCGGTAATCTTGGTAGATAAGTCCGTCAAGTACCTGCCAGGGGCACAGATCCAAATATCGACACCCTTTTATACTGGACTAGTCACAGCTAGAAGTGTGGAAGATCCCGTCTATGAATTGATTGTGGGAAATGTACCTGGAGTGAGGAAGGCAGATGACCCCGACCCAAATTGGAAGTGGACCGAGAAGGACGTGAAAGAGAAGGAACGCTGAGAAGCGCAAGAAGAGGAGATGCAAGAGACAGACGTAGCGGCTGCAGTACAAACGCGAGCAAGTAGTAGGAGTATCAAACCTTTGCCAGCATTGCAGGTTACGGCCGTTAAGAGGTTAAATATAACTACAGCAGAATTTAAAGAATTGCAAAACAAGGATGGGTTGATAAGAAAGTGTGAACAGAAGATAGGGGAATGGGTGCAAAGGCAAAGGAGTCGGACAGTAGTAGAGTTTATAAAGAATAATCTATTGCACCGGAGGTGTATATTTAGTTCAGGTAGGGAAGTATTACAGTTGATGGTCCCGAAGGAACTGAGGGATAAAGTATTGAAGTTAGGGCATGATAGTGTAATGGCAAGTCACCAGGGAATAAAAGACATGTTGTAAAGGATAACAGAACAGTTATTTTGGATCAAAGTGCAGAGCGATGTGAGGCGATATGTGAAATCATGTGACGTATGCCGAAAGACGATGACTAAGGGGAAAAACGAGGAGAAGACTGGTGTTTATTTGGTGATTGCCAAAGACAAGGACGTAGGGTTGACGATAGAGCCAACCAAATGTGAGCTAGGCTACAAAGCCAAGGAATTTGTAGGGCACAAATTGGGAATGGGGCACGTCGAGCCCAAGGAGGATGCCCTAGATAAGATACAAGCAGTGGGCTGGCCCCAGACAGAGAAACAAGGTCGAGGAAGGATTTTCAGGTCCCCCCGAGCGAACAGAAGTTGGGCGGAGCGAGATGCAGTGTTCAACAGAGGAACCCGTGTATATAAAGCTAAGCCGACGAATAACAGATATAATGAGAGCGAGCCTCACTTTTCGCATAGAAGATATTAAGGGACGACAGAACGTGGGGGCAGATTATATGAGTAGGGCGATAGTCTGATCAAGGATTAAGAGCATAACGCGGACAAAACAAATGTACATATGTAAAGTGGTGCGAACAATGAACTCGCGAGTGTTGTGAACAGGGTAAGCGGTAAAATGTTCGCGACAGTGCAATGAAGTGTAGTGAGGAGTGGTAAGCGACGACGACGCACAGAGAAGCACCCAAGTCAGAACAAGAGTTAAGATCGTCACCAAAAAAGACCGGCAGAAGGCAGTTTTTGGAGAAAAAACTCCTAAAAGGGGAGCCATGTCATATGTAAGAGGCCGCTAGCGGCGCGAACAGGAAGAGGAGCACGAGAAGCATGGCATTCGGAACGGCACGAGCCCTCGAGGCGCGTGACCCGAGGCGTGATCGAAGGATGATTGGCGCTGTCGAGGGGTTATCGACGTGGCTCCAGGCCAGGAAGGTCACATCGTCAGCTACGCTCTGGCGGCGGGAGACTTGGGGGTCTGGCTGAGTCCGTGGCGTTGGCCATCCAAGGTGTGGCTGTCGGCCTCGGCTAAGTTCGAGCGAGGCTCCTGGACTGGCTGCAGCCTCTCACAGCGGGACCGGGCATCCCAGAGAGAATCCCTCTTCTGCGGCAGACCGGCCCGTTAGATATTTCTCGGGACGCCACGTCGGCACTCACGAAGAAGTGGCGACGCATCCCGATGTTAGGCCTATCCAGGTGGGCCTAAGCAATGCCGCGCCACATCATTGACGAAGTATGAGACGCCTACTTCTAAGACGAACGAGGCGACGTAACGGCGGCAAGGCAACGATTACACCATCGACAAGAGCACCGACTTCTTGGGAAAAGAGCCGACAAGCTTCAGACCGGAGCATACGTGCGACGACGAGCGCAGTAAGACGACTCTTCTTTGTAGCGTCTCAGCGCTAGGCCAGGGTTGCCTGACTTTCATAGACTGGACGCCACAGACTAACATAGGCGGAATTAAGAACATGTTTAGTGTTTGTTAAGTAGTTTTTTGTCCAAGTGTTAGTATTTATTCATCATGTTTTAGTGTGATCGAGTTCTGCTTGATGTTCGGGCTTGCAGAGTAATTAAAAAGCTGTCGCAGTTTCACCCGAAAGGCGAAGCATCAATTGCGATAGCAAATTTATAGAGAGCTATACGGAGTAATGATAGCAGCTTTATCAGCTGGGCCTCCCCTCCGGCAATGAGGAAGATCTCCTCTTCCCCGGCCGATATCACCTTTCTGCACTTCGAGGTGTCGTGGAGTACCTTGACTCGTCAGGGCTCTTCCGCGCGCCTCTAAGACCAGATTTCTGCAACAGACGGATGGCCTCGCGGCCTCCCAACCCACCCCAGACCTGACAGGTCCGGAACAACACCCCTGCGGTCTAAGCTGCGCTCTAAGGACTACCATCTCGGCCTGATACGTGCCGCCAAAGCCTGCCGGTATGCCTCGCCCAGCCATGGTGACGACTTCACCCTATCCCCTTTCTCTCCCACTTTCCATTCAATGTTGGCGCTGAGCCGTGCTCCCTCAAGGGCTGCAGAAGATAGCGTCAACCTTTCCCTTTCCACACGCACCACTTACTACTACTTTATCAGCTGTATAAACTTGGGCATGCAGCAGCACTGGCAACACGCGGAACTGTTGTCGACGCCGTCGGCGTTTTGCCCGCGTTCGCACAAAACGAGTGCGGTGTTGGTGACTGTTGCCGGAGCCTCTAGGGGCGGCTCGGAGGTTTTCGACATCAGAACGGGACACTCGTCGAGCAGCGTCGGAAGTCTTTACCACCTTCTCGCCTCACAACGTTTTAGGGGCGAAGCTCCTTATAGCGGCACCCGTTCCGTCCCCGTCGTAGTAGTAGTAGTAGTGTGTAACCAGTCTGAGAAAAATGAGAAAAAAATTCCGAAGGTGTGTCCGTAGCGCGGAATCGAACCAGGGACCCCTCGCTTCCGAGCGCGCGGCGTTAGCCCACTACGCCACGAAACGGACATGGACAAACGCACCACGATGGCTATAAATACCCAACATTAACGAAAGGCCGCGTTTCTAGCGCGTTTCTAACGCGTTTGTGCTAGCGCGTTACGGCCCGTGTAAGAAGCAGGTGTAAGACGCTGTGGCCTCTCCACCTTACCTTCAACGCGTTTCGAACGCGCTGCCCAAAGCGGTGGCAAGTCAAGTTCAAGTCGAGGAGCGTTTATGAATACGGGGGTTATACTCTCTCAGCAGTCATGTGATGGCGTCGGCAAACGCGGTGCACGTTCCAGAATCTGTAAATGGCTGCGTAAGACGCTGTGGCCGCTCCCCCTTACTAGAGAGTACTGCACGTTTCTAACGCGTTTGTGCTAGCGTCCCCTTAAGCGGCAGATCCGATGATTCCCCCGGAGCTTCGCCCACTCATCATCATTCACCTCGTGGATCTGCTGTCATTTTTTTATTGCGATAGCAATTATATGGACACTCAAAAGCAGATTGCTGCCGTCGGCGTCACCGTCGCCGTCGCCGCCGCCGTCGCCGTGAGGTTCCGTATGAGGTCATTTGGAGATGAAATCGTCGCCGCGTGCCAAACGCTGTATGTGCGAGTGAAAGGGCGCGAGGGGCGCGTCTTTCACGGGGAGTGAACGCACGGCGGAGAACAAACGCGCGTTCTGCGCCGTGCTCGCTTAAGGGCTGCAGAAGTAGGCGTCTCTTTTCTCCTTTACAATCACCATATATGTAGAGCAAACGCGCCTTCTTCCGACGCGCGAGAGGCCGTGGGGGAGGGGGGGGAGGGGGAGGGAAGGGAGGCGACGTTTATCTGCGGCACCAAGTGCCTATTTATATCAGAGGCTCCGGCAACAGTCACCAACGCCGCACGCATTTTGATGAACGCGGGCAAAACACCGATGGCGTCGACAACAGTTCTCCGTGTTGCCGATGCGGCTGCATGTCCAAGTTTATACAGCTGATAAAGCTAATATCATTACTCCGTATAGCTCTCTACAAGTTTGCTATCGCAATTGATGCTTCGCCTTTCAGGTGAAACTGCGACAACTTTTTATATAGATAGGCACTTGGTGCCGCAGCTAAACGTCACCACCCTTCCCTCCCCCTCCCCCCTCCCCCATGGCCTTTCGCGCGTCGGAAGAAGGCGCGTTTGCTCTACATATATGGTGATTGTAAAGGAGGAAAGAGACGCCTACTTCTGCAGCCCTTAAGGGAGCACGGCGCAGAACGCGCGTTTGTTCTCCGCCGTAGGTTCACTCCCCATGAAAGCGCGCGTCCCTCGCGCCCTTTCACTCGCACATACGGCGTTCGGCGCGCGGCGACGATTTCATCTCCATTGACGTCATACGGAACCTCACTGCGACGGCGACGACGACGGCGACGCCGACGGCAAAAATCTGCTTTGGAGTGTCCATATAATTGCTATCGCAATAAAATCTGTTTGCTGTGGCGACATGCGTCTTCCATCTCCATCTCATTTAACACCTGCACACCCCCGAGATCGGTGACACGCGACACTGCGCCATAGGACTGAATGTTAGCCTTTGTTTGTTGTCCCGCCTACTGACTCTACATCACCGCAAATGTCTCTATTTGTTTATTGCAGATGACGAAAGCATCAAGGTTGCTTTAGGCAACAAAACTCGGGAAGGTTGACGGGGATTCTCTCTTTTAGTAGGCGAGGAGAGTGCCGCGGATTCCCGGTCACATCTATTCGCTACGACGTGCTTTGAGTCTACGTGCGCGTTATCACTGTTTTCTATCTATCGCATCTGTTTTTTTTTTGCACATATCTTGGGCTCTTGGTTAACAGTGAAAGTGTACCAGGTTTTTCACCTGCGTGACGTGTTTTCTTGCTGTAAGTTATTGCACTCCCACAAAGTGCGATTTCTTATTAGCTGTCAGCTTGTCTACGCGTTTTTATAATAATATTCGCTTCCCTTCTACTTGTGCAACCTTTGTGCCGAGTGAACGCATTGACCAATAGATGTAAAATATTGAGGACGACAATGTTACTAGCTGGTAGACTGCTCGCATATGCGAGATCATATCACTGCATTATTTATTTTTATATGGTAGTGCGCTGATGACGGATTCGTACACAAACCTTATGAGCTTCAAAATCGTACTTCATGGCACCCAATTAAGAAACTGCAGAGCCACACAATTACATCAGAGAAGTATACAAGTTAGGACATCCATCCACATTTCGGTAAAAACACGATGCTCCTTTAACTGCATTGCTGGCTAGGCCAGCGCAGTTTTTGCTTGATATATGTAATCCCAGTCCGAAAAGATGAATACAGCAATCCTACAGCCTCTTCACACGTTCTAAAGGGAAAGGATCTTCTACTGGACGCCTATGGAAATCACGATACTGACTTGATCTTTTAGTACACTCAAGGCATGGTAACTTAGAGACGATATCCGTTGGAATTGACTGTGCACAGCGTTATCGACTTGGACTTAACTTAGGTCGATGATTACGTCGTTTTGGCTCAGAAAGTCCACGTCGAGAATTTTGTCTTGTGAGCAGTCTAGCGTGATAATGTTGGCGCCAGGGTAACTGTGGTCATGAAGGATCTGTCTGGCTGTGCAGATTGCTGTTGGCGTTATTAGGCGACTTCTAGCTTTTAGTATTTGTGGGCCATCCCACGCAGGCTTGTAAAATCGTTGTAATGTGTTGTAAAAGCTTGAATATCTCTACAAAAGCACTAACTCTGATTTTTATCGAGCTGTATACACTCTTCTGCACTATTTATTTATCTCATAAACATGCCATATGCTGGGTTCATAAGAACAGAGGCATAGAGGGTAATATGCTTGCTGAAGAAACCACCCACATCAGTAACAACAAAAAATACTAATTCCTCTACAGCTGTCCCTGGCACAGACTGGAAACCGTTCCTACAGAAGCCAATTAGGAGCTATTGGCAGCGTACGCGGGACACTGAAACATCTGAAAACATCGAAAACTGCAAGCTGCATGTAATTAAACTACAGTTAGGAAATTGGCCACCGAGATAAAAATTACGACGAACCAAGGTCATCATCTGTCGACATAGAATAGGACCCATGTATTACACACACTCGTACTTGCTGACTGGTGGCGAGCCACCTACCTGTGGTAAATTTGGCGTGACATTGACTCTCCACCACGTTTTGCTAGAATTTGGTGAATTGGAGACTCACAAAAAAGCATTTTCGTTTACCTCACCGTCAACAAGTTCCACTACATTCAGCAATGCTCCCAAGCAACGACCTTCTCTTTGACAATAAACTATTGTCGGGTAAAACTTTAGAAGGCAGCGGCATTCGCCTCTCAAAGGCGGAGGCACATGAGCATCCACCAATCGGGGCTCACTCTAGACAAACGTCACGAGCCGGATGGCCGGTGACCCCGCCGACAGAGAACATGGCTGCCCGTGCTTCGAACTGGGCCGAGTCGCGCCAGCTGTGTGTATCTGCGCCTCGTCAGAGTTAATTCCCAATGTGTTTGTGGTGGTATATCATGCCATAAATATTATTACGAGCTTAAGATACACCAGTTGTTCCGCGTGCGTTTGTTCTGAGCCGTAATCCGGCGAAAAACGATTGCAGCGAGCATCGGTGACGCTGCGCTACGCTGCGTCTTGGTCCATGTTGTTTTGTTTTACTCCAAAGCGAAGTTACGACGAGGAAAGTTTGCGAAAGCCTGGTACCTACTGCGATCGCCGAGTGTGTTCTTTTACTGTGTCGCTATGTTTTTCATGGACGAGGATAAAAGGTATACGCGGATAAAAGAAATCTGAAACAAACACACGCCCGCGGCCGTCGATCTTTTACCGTAGTAGACGACGTGCAGCGTCGTACAGGGTCCGAAATATTTTGCTGCGCCTGTTCGAAAAAAGGTGTTGCCCTCACCGCTGCACTGTTCTTGATCAAATTTTGCTGAACGATCGCATTTCGGGGTTGGCTTAGTTTATTATAACACTTACGTACCACAGTTAATTGCCTGGTTCTTAAAAAAAAGTGCAAATTTGCCTTCGCTTATGGGAATGCGATCTGCTGCAGCGACGGCGCTAGCATAAACTTGTTTCGCCAGCTGCCGGCAGCTGCAGAAAGCAGCCGGTCAGAGAGGTTTGCCGCGTCTTGCCAGCTTCTGGAACACGCGGCCAACTTTCCTGACCGGCTGTTTTCTGCAGCTGCCGGCAGGCGGCGACACAAGTTTATGCTTGCGCCGTTGCTGCAGCAGCTCGCATCCCTGTAAGTGAAGGGACATTTGCCATTTTTTGTTAAAAACCAGGCAATTAACGGTGCCGAGTGTTGAAGCATACCGAAAGAGAAGAAATCTGAGAACATCGGAGGGAGCGAGGGGTAGAAGTGGAGAGTAAATAAGTTAAAAGTGGGGACATGACGCATGTTTAATCTGTTTGATATGTGCAGGCTTATTACATATTTTGGCGCAGGTGACAAGTGAGCGAAGATGTGGGCGACTTTTTTGTGGAGAAGTACAACAATTGAGTGGTATTCAAGGGCTACGAAGTCCACGATTATTCTCCGGTTGACCTCCCGCTGAACAAAACAACGGGTGAGCTCCTGGATCTTGTTCTGGATCGAGCTTCTGTGTCGCCCAAAGAGATTGTTAAACGAGGTTCGGTGAAAGTGAATATCTCAGTGGCCCTGTTTAACCAGCTACTATACGGACGACCATTCGGTCGTGCAGTGTCATGTGTCGAGATATCAACAATTTTTCGGGCCGTAGCGATCCGACAAAAACTTTTGCAACAGAATTCAATGGCAGAAACTGTCCTGTTTGATTTACGCCACAAGACAAACCATCCACTTGAAATGTTACGGCCTGAAAGTTTTGACGGGTCGTCTGATAACCCAGAAGGGTGGATAGCCTTTGATGAGGCCACAGTGAAATACAAAGGGTGGCTGTCTGACCAAGACCAGGTTTTAAACTTGTGACAATTTCTCAGCGGTGTAGCGAGGAAGTCGCATGAGTTGCGGTTCTTTGAACATCTTTACGAACTTCGGTACATGTGGAAAGAGAACGTCCTGACTACTTTGCAAACAAATAAGCGATGGGACCCGGCGATGTTTTACCGTTTTAGGTCTGGTTACCCGCATGACTACATTTTTGAGAAGCACCGGCGGCCTCGACTTGCTGAAATTGAGTTGTCATTAAGATCAGTCTTAGCGCTTATAATTCACGGTCTCCTAAGAGATTTGCAACGACATGCACACATAGAAGCACCGGAAACTCTCGTAGCTCTACTAGAGCTGCTGCAAGTATTCCCTCATTACTGGTTTGAGAGGAGCTGCAAGACGCGGCCAGATCTTCACGGACAGTCAGATTTTCGGTCGAGCAACTCGGATGCAAGGTCGCCACAACTTAAAGATAGTGCATATATGATGATGATGATTATTGTTGTTTATTGGCGCAAGGGCCAGGTGTGGCCAAAGAGCGCCAGGACGATGGTAATGGCTTGTTAGTGGTATATGAATAGTGAATTATATGAAGGTTAGATGTGGCATGGCTGTAAAGGGGCCTAAAAGCAGTCGCTGTAAAGTGCGTAAAATCTATACGTAATAAGATTATGGCAATGACTAATGATGTGCACTATAGACATGAACTATTAATACATTGCGAAAGAATGATATGACTTCCAAAATATTGCAGATGCAAGAATTAGCCAGAAGCATAAGTGCCTAAACAGAGCCCTTGAGACACAAGGCCCTAGACGCATGTGCTATAAAAAACAATCATAGCAACATCCTCTGGAGAGAGGATGCGCTACGAACTTGTTGGGCTAATAACATGTAGCACGACATCATTCAGGAATGCGAGGACTGCTTTGGTGTTAAAGAGCGGTTCTTTACCGAGAAACATAGCGGGATGTAGAGGGACATAATAGCGATATGCTAGAGGAAAGTGTTTCTTTCTTTCTCTTTTGGCTTCCCGACACTCCAGGAGGACGTGGAGGACGGTGAGCCTCTCGCCACATCTACCACAGGTTGGAGGGTCGTTACCACTCAATAGAAAATTGTGGGTGCCGTACGTGTGTCCTATTCTTAGACGACAGAATAGGATATCAATTGGCCGGGTTTTTGTTACGGAAGGCCAGTAACCTAATTGTGGCTTAATCAAATGAAGCTTATTACTTGTTTCTGCATCCCACAAGCGTTGCCAGTGGCTTCGCAGTTTCTTTCGCAAGAAAGGTTTTAAATCTGTTGCAGGAACAGCAGCTGTAGGGTTGATAGCGGGTGATGTGACTGGCAAGAACATTGCCCTCGATGCCTCTATGCCCTGGCACCCAGCATATAATGACATGTAGGTTAGTTGCGTATGCTCTACAAAGAACAGAATAGAGCTCAATGAGAATAGGGTTTTTCTGTTTACAGGGTGACTTCAAGGCTTTTACGACGCTTTGGAAGTCTGTAAATATAATAGTTTTTTGAAGTTTAGATTCCTTTATATGCTTTACAGCTGACAATATTGCGTAGGCCTCAGCCGTAAAGATGCTTGTTTCGGGGTGGAGTACGGCAGATTCCGAGAAGGACGGACCGACGGCTGCATAGGATACTCCGGCATGTGATTTAGAAGCGTCTGTGTAGAATTCTGTGCACGAGTACTTGGATTGTAATTCTAGGAAATGCATTCGGATTTCGACCTCTGAAGCGTGCTTTGTAACTTCTACAAATGATATATCACATGCTACTACCTGCCACTCCCAAGGTGGTAACAGCTTGGCTGAGGGCATTATGCGATGTTCGAAGAGTGGGATATCCATTTCTTCACTAAGCTCCCTGACACGCAGTGAGAAAGGTTGTCTTACAGAGGGACGATTACGAAAAAGTGTAGCGCACGTCATATCGTTAACGGTATTAAAACACGGATGCTGATGATTAGAGTGGACTTTAAGGAAATATGTGAGGCTGGTGTATGTTCTCTGCAGATGGAGTGACCACTCATTTGATTCGACGTATAAACTTTCAATGGGGCTTGTTCTGAAAGCGCCAGTGGCCAGGCGGATACCTAGATGGTGAACGGGGTCCAGCATCTTCAGCGCACTAGGGGCAGCAGAGTGATATACCACGCTACCATAATCCAGTCGTGATGAAATTAGACTCTTGTAGAGATTCATTAAACACTTCCTGTCGCTACCCCAGGATGCGTCAGATAAAATTTTCAGTAAGTTCATTGTTTTTAGACATTTCATCTTGAGATATTTTATATGCGGAATGAAAGTAAGTTCAGAATCAAGTATGATGCCTAGGAACGTGTGCTCTTTGTTCACAGGTATTTGTTGTCCATACATTTTGATTGTGGGATCTGGAACAAGCCCTTTCTTCCTGGTGAAAAGAACACAAGAGGTTTTGTGGGGGTTCACTTTGAATCCGTTTTCGTCTGCCCACTTGGACACCTTGTTCAAGCCCTGCTGTACCTGTCTCTCGCACACTGCGAGGTTACATGACTTGAAGCCTATTTGTATGTCGTCTACGTAGACGGAATAAAAAGCAGCCGGTGGTAATGAGGCTCGGAGTGTGTTCATCTTAACGATGAAGAGTGTGCAGCTGAGCACTCCTCCTTGGGGTACACCAGTTTCTTGTATAAATGGACGTGACAGCGCATTGCCGATTCTGACACGGAAGGTACGCTTAGACAAATAGCTTTCTATTATGCTTAGCATATTGCCATGGATGCCCATTCGCGACAAGTCTCTCAGGATTCCGTAACGCCATGTTGTGTCGTACGCCTTCTCCATATCGAGGAATACCGATAAGAAAAACTGTTTATGTACAAATGCGTCTCGGATATTTCCTTCAATGCGCACAAGGTGATCAGTTGTGGATCGCCCTTCTCTAAAGCCACACTGATAGGGATCAAGCATTTTGTTCAGTTCAAGTAAATGTATGAGTCGTCGATTAACCATTTTTTCAAATAGCTTACATACACGACTTGTGAGAGCTATGGGACGGTAACTTGCCGCTGAGGTAGGGTCTTTACCTTGCTTCAATACAGGGACCACAATCGCTTCTTTCCATGCGGACGGAAGATATCCGGCAGCCCAAATAGTGTTGAAAAGTGCGAGTAGTGTCAGTTGTGTATCAGGGTGTACGTTCTTAATCATGTCATACATGACTCTGTCGGGTCCCGGTGCAGAGCTCTTACATGCGATCAAGGCAGCTCTCAACTCGGCAATACTGAAAGGAAGGTTATGTGGTTCGTTCTGTCGACATTTGCGTACGAATGGCTTACATTCTTCTCTCTGTTTATATTTAATAAAGGGGTGTGAGTAATGGAGTGAGCATGAAACACGGTCAAAGTGCTCCCCAAGACAGTCTGCCTGGTCCTGCAAGGTATTGCCTTGGTCATTCACCAGAGGCAACGGATGGATTTGTTGCCCCTTTAGCTTCCTTACGCCGTTCCACACTTTTGCCTCCTGTGTGTATGAATTTATACCCGATAGAAACCTCACCCAGCTTTCTCTCTTTGCCTGACGTCGTGTCCGCCTTCCCTGCGATTTAATGAGTTTAAATTGAATAAGATTTTCTGCATTTGGCGATCTACGCAATATGCCCCATGCCTTATTCTGTCTCTTTCGCGCCTCTCTGCAGTCTTTGTTCCACCAGGGAACACGTCTTTTAAGTGAACCACCGTTAGTTTGTGGGATACACTTTTCAGCAGCATTAATAATAAAAGCGGTAAAATATGCAACGGCATCGTCGATACTAAAATTGTTTATAAAATCTCGTAATAAAAAAGTTGATTCTTTAAAATGCTCCCAGTCAGCCGATGCTAATTTCCATCGAGGAATATTGGGAGGGTTATCGTGCTGCGTTATTAAGTTTAAAATTACAGGAAAGTGGTCACTTCCAAAAGGATTGTTAATGACATTCCATTCAAGGTCAGGCATAAGAGAAGCAGATCCAATTGCTAGATCAATTGATGAGTACGAATCGTGTTGGGCGTTATAGTAGGTCGGCTTATTCTTATTAAAAAGGCAGGAACCAGAGGTCAGAAGGAAATTTTCAATGAGTCGACCTCTCGCGTCGCATCGCGAGTCTCCCCACAACGTGTTGTGAGCATTAAAATCTCCCACGAGAATGTAAGGTTCGGGAAGCTGGTCAATGAGGTTATGAAATTCAGTTTTTCCGAGAATATAATTTGGGGGCATGTATATAGAACATACTGTGACCAATTTATTGAAAAGAATTGCCTGAATTGACACTGCCTCAAGGGCCGTCTGAAGGGGTACATGTTGACAAGCTACGGACTTGTCTACAACTATTGCTACACCACCGGACGACGCAAGAGCGTCGTCTCGGTCTTTCCTGAAAATGGCGTATTGCCGGAGAAAGTTGGATTGTGTAGATTTAAGGTGTGTCTCTTGAACACACAGCACCTTAGGATTAAACCTGTGTAGGATTTCTTTAACGTCATCGAGGTTGTGTAGGAGTCCTCTGACGTTCCAATGTATTATTTGTGTATTCATGTTGAAAGTGTTTTTTGTGCTGTGCGTTTAAGAGACTAACTTAACTTACAGAGCCCTTGTCGGGCCCTGTGATGCGGGCTTTTTCTTTTTTGGAGCGATCGCGAGATTCTCGCGGCTCCTTAGGCGCAATTGGCGCCGTCTGGCTGGTTGTTGTGTCCATAGCCTCTTGCGAGGCGCTGGACACGCGCTCTTGCGAGCGGTTGGTTTGACGAGAAGGCCTCGCCTCGAGGGACGAGGCCCTGGAGGCCACCAGCGCGGAGGTCGATGGCCCCTTCTTGTGAGTTGGCGGAGCAGCGCTAGCTGCAGCCGCCGAGGGGGCGGACGGCGTCACTGCCGGCTCACTGTGTGTGGGCCGGACAGCCGCCGGAAACCGTTGCGACGCTGCCCCCTGACGCGCCACTTCGGCAAAAGTGTTCTTTGGCAGGTATGACACCCGCCTTCGTGCCTCTTTGAACGATATATTTTCTTTGACTTTGATTGTGACAATTTCTTTTTCTTTTTTCCACGACGGGCAGGACCGCGAGTAGGCGGCATGCTCGCCGTCGCAGTTGACACATTGCAGTTTGTTTTCGCAGGATTCGGATGCGTGTTCGTGGGCACATTTCGCACAGGTGAGGCGGCCACGACAGTTCTGCGAACTGTGGCCAAATCTTTGACACTTAAAGCAACGGAGAGGGTTCGGAATGTAGGGCCTGACTTTGATCTTGATGTATCCTGTCTCTATGGTCTCGGGCAAAACACTTGTACCGAATGTGAGAATAATGTGTTTCGTTTGGATCTCTTTGCCATCTCGCCTCATCTTAATTCGTTTTACATTGATCACATTTTCATCTCTCCAGCCTTCTAGAAGTTCAGCTTCTGTTAGGTCCATTAGATCGTCATCTGAGACGACACCACGAGTGGTGTTCATCGTGCGGTGCGGGGTCACTGTTATTGGTATTTCGCCAAAAGACACTAGGGTATGTAACTTGTCATGTTGTTTTTTGTCGCGGAGTTCCAGCAGGAGATCTCCACTTGCCAACTTTGTAGCCTTGTAGCCTGGTCCTATGGTCTCGGTGAAACATTTCGCAACGAGAAAGGGTGATGCAACTCTTACGCTCTTGTCTGGCTTCTCACTATGAATAACGTGAAAGCGCGGAAAAATTTCTGTTTTTTGGCCAAAAATTGGAATGCTTCGGTGCGCCCCCGTTTCTGGCGGCGATCAGGAAGTGCGGGAAAGGAACTATCCATGTATGCGGAATTTGTTTCGGCGGTGGCGCCAGCCATCCACCATGGAGCCCAACTAGGGGACGCTGCAGAATCTGTAAAGGACAGGTCCTGCAAATGCCAACTGTATGCCACCACTATAACCAAATATGGAATATCCAAGGTTGGCTACCCACACAAGGTTAACCCTCGCTGCCAAGAAGATTGGAAGTAATATAGAAGAGTAGAAAACAGGAGAGATGGAAATTGAGAGAGAAAGATGAAGGTTGGAGGGAGAGAGAGACAGGAAAAGGCAACTACCGATTTCCCACGGGTGGGTCAGTCCGGGGGTGCCGTCTACGTAAAGCCGAGGCCAAAGGGGTGTGTTGCCTCTGCTGAGGAGCCTTAAAGGTCCAAACACTCAGCGTTGGCTCAACCCCCAGGATCCCCTTTTCCCCGGACACGGCTAAGCCGCGCACGGTTAGACGCTGGAGGGTCCAACCCTCGTGTGCTCGGGTACGTGGTGGCGCAACTCACCAAACGCCTGCTTGCGCAGCGCCCCTGCGGGGAGTGCATATATTAGACTTCGTGCAACCAACTGAGAATCCGGTGACACCTTGGAATGATCAGCACTGTTGAAACTTAAACACATGACACAAAAGCCTCAGTGTGTTCAACCGAAACGAAACGAGACCATTCTACTGATTTCTTCAAGTTTACTTCACATACGCCTTGAAGTGGACGGACAGAACCTGCGAGGTTTTGTCGACAGTGGAGCTTCAATATCAATACTCAAGAGAAGCAGGGCAAATGCAGAAGGCATATTCACAGGCAGATCAGTCCTTGTACGAGGTTATGACGGTCCTGAAAGGGAACACTGCGAATGGATAAGTTGAAGGCTCAAATATCAGTCGCAGTACGTGGGAGTTCTTGCATTGGTGAGAGAAGGTGTCGAATACGACTTCCTTCTCTCTCACTCAGACATGAAACTCTTGAAGTAAACATTCATTGGCATACACTGTGTCTGTAAGCCCCGATGAAAAGAATTCTAAACCTTTGACTGATGCAAAGCGAATCCGCAGGCCGAAAATGGAGAGAGTATTCAGAAATTTTACCCGGAATTGTTCTGCTTGAGAGGCTATCCTCTTGGTAGCACCAAGTTTGAAGTCTCCTTTAAACTACACGATGCTGGTATAGTCGAGAAAAAGTCATACAACTTATCGAGAGAAAAGACATGGCTGAAAGACGAGCTTCAAAAGATATTAGATGCTGATATCATCCGTCCATCTGTATCACCGCCCATCTGTATCGCCAATCACCATCGCCTCAAAAGAAGACGGTAGCCTCAGGCTGTGCACTGACTATAGAGCGACCAACAATCGGACGCATCTGATCTCATTTCCAATTATTCGAATAGACAGCATCACTGACAAAACAGGTGGCTGTACCTGGTTTTCCAGGATAGATCTGTGCAAAGGCTTCTGGCAAATGCCACTTCAAGAAGAAACCAAGCAATACCCCGCCTTTGTGACTCCATTTGATATTTATGAATGTAATCGTCTTCCATTTGGTTCGAAAAACACGCCAACTTGGTTTCAGAAGATGATGAATACAGTTCTGAACCCTTTTATTGGTCACTTCTGCAATTTATATGTAGATAACATCATTGTATGCTCTAAGATTGAGCAGCAACATGAACACCTAGCGCATGTTCTCACTGCCTTGTCCGAAGCCATGCTCAAGGTGAATTTCAAGCAGAGCGAGTTGTTTAAAAAGAAAGTCCCTTTTTTGGTTCTTGTATAGGATGGTGTCACTAAGAATACCAGAGTCCGGGCGTGCATCGCTAAGCTTGTGAAACCATCTGACGTCCATTCACATCACGTATTTTGGGACTAGCCGGCCATTTCACAGCATTTATTCGAGACTGCTACTGAAACACGGTGGTTAATGAAGTTGACGCTGCAAGTTGTACCATTTAAATGGACAGAAGAATGCGATTATGCGTACGAAGAGCTGGTACAGATAACTTCTTCTGACCCCATGCTTTGCCTTCCGGACTTTTCGCTTCCATTTGAGCTAAATACAGATGCGTCGCATCATGGAACGGGAGCAGTTCTGTATCAACGAGACTCCACCCGGGCAACCAATCAGCAGCTTCGCGTGGTGGATTACTACAGTAACACTTTCACCAAGACGCAAGTAAACTACAGAACAACTGACTAAGAAGCTCCTGCTGTCCTAAATGCCATTCTGTACTTCCACTCCTTCTTAGAAGGAACAAAATTCAAGATTTATACTCATCAGGAAGCACTAACACACCTTTCTAAGTTGGTAGAACTGAAAGCAAAATATTCAGGAGCCTGTAGAAGGCACGGTGTTCTCTTTTGCTCGCGATCCGGCATTTACTGTATCATTCCCATCAGGAGAGCTCTACTAAACAAGTCATCAAAAAATCACATTTATGCCGAAAAATAGCCGTTTTAAAATCGCAATTTTTTTTTTGAGCGGGACTATTTCTATAGTTGTACCCGACTATAGTCCTAGTGTTTTTAATAGTCTCAGTTCTTTTAACGGATGTTGGTTTGCTACATGTTATACACTCAAGAGATCCGTAACACAGCCTCTTGGGAATGCTGCTGCTGCGATAGTATTTGGGGCACATGCTTCCCTGTGCATGAATTCAAGGGCCCGGGTGAGGCATAAGTGCTACTTGCATGCACTGACAGCTTGATCTTCAGATCACTCCGCAACATATATTTGATGGCCCTAACACAACTAATTTCTTATAATCATATTTCAGCAGATATACATTTTATACATTTATACAGCGACTCATTTCTGGCCCCTTCTCAGCCACATTACGTTACATTCTTGACTTCATAAATCATTGTTAACTCATTGCATCATGGATTCATGGGTTTGGCGCTCTTTGGCCAGAACTGGACATTGTGATAAACAACACAACTGTTAATCAGTCACCAATGGATTCTGATGAAAAAGTAGCGTAATGGGATACCAACCCTCGCCCTTCGTGATTTAAACTTTAATGAGTAAGCATTAGAAGTGCCAAAGGGGGCAAACGTGTATATATGTCAATTGTGCGAAGTCGGTTAGAGGTTTGTGAAGCCGGCTAGATGGTAGAGGGAGACACAGGATGAGAGAACTTACAAGAGCTTACCAATGGGGTAGCTTAGAACGGCGTTGGCGGTATGGAAGCCTCTTGAACTTTCAAGGAAAGAGCGAGAGTAGCGGAGTTGCGAATGGGAGCTCTAGACAGGGAAATCGCAAGGGCAGTGCTGCTTAAGCGCCATCTTCTCAGTCTGATCCAGAGCACCGTTAGTACGACTTTGCTCCTTTAAGAGGCAGGACGTGTGTCTAGTGAGCTAAAACTTATTGAGACGCTGAAGAGGCGCGACGTAATGATAACGCATTTCTCTGACATATGCTGTTTAATCGCCCCTGACTTCTTTTTGGGAAAGCTTTCCACAAAAAGGAACGTAGGCTAGGCTTGACGTTGTACCACTGCCATAAAGCCAAACATCCTGAAGGGTGATAAAAAATTTTTAGCCTCGGAGCTTGTCTCTCATCAACCATGCATCTGAAGCCAAAGCGCATGAAGGTGATCTTGGGGCCGCCATGGTCCCTGCTGTATGTTGCAGGAAGAGAAAGAGGACGTTGTTTGCTTCAGGGGGATTTACACTTGTAAGACGGTCCGGCGATTTCTCCGCCCAAGTGCTTCCTTTCAAGAAAGTTTGTCACTGTTCAGAAACACAGAAATAGACGGCTGGAGAACAAGACAATGAACACAGCGTGTTGGAAAAGGGCACAAGCCGGCACCCTGTGGTGCCTCATAAGCACGGTACCACGCTGCGCAGCCCACCCCTTGAGACAAAGTCCTGCAATGAATCTGCAAAGGGGAAAAAAGCAACGGCTAAGTCCATATAACTTAAAAGCTTCAGGAGGAGCTGAGACATCTCCCTCCTTAATCTCCGGTGCCCACGAAAAAAAAAAACGTTGGGTCGAGCATCCTAGCTTTTGGAGAGCCTAGACGCTGGAGTGCGGCAAAATCATTTTATTTAACCATCATCATCGTCAGCCTATGTATATGTCCACCGCAGGACGAAGGCCTGTCTCTGCGATATCCCATTACCCCTGTCTTGCGCAAGCTGATTCCCATTTGCGCCTGCAAATTTCCTAACTTCATCATACCACCTAGTTTTCTGCCGTCCTCGACTGCGCTTCCCTTCTCTTCGGTATCCATTCTGTACGTCTAATGGTCCACCGGTTATCCATCCTACGCATTGTATGGCCTGCCCAGCGCCCCGTTTTCTTCTTAATTTCAAGTAGAATATCGGCTATGCCCATTTGCTCTCTGATCCACAGCGCTCTCTTCCTGTCTCTTAAGGTTACGCCTAACACTTTTCGTTCCTTCGCTCTTTGTGTGGTCCTATCCTTGTTCTCGACCTTCTTTGTTAACCTCCAAGTTTCCGCCCAATATGTTAGTACCGGTAGAATGCAACGATTGTACACTTTTCTTTTCAACGACAGTAGTAAGCTCCCAGTCAGGATTTGGCAATGTCTGCCGTATGCACTCCAACCCAATTTTATTCTTCCGTAAATTTCTTTCTCATGATCAGGGTCCCCTGTGAGTTATTGACGTAGATAAACGTACTCCTTTACAGACTCTAGAGGCTGACTGGTGATCCTGAATTCTGGTTCCCTTGCCAGGCTATTTAACATTATCTTTGTCTTCTGCATATTAATCTTCAACCCCACTCTTACACTTTCTCCGTTAAGGTCCTCAGCCATTTGCTGTAATTCAGCCCCATTGTTGCTGAATAGGACACTGTCATCTGCAAACCGAAGGTTGTTGAGATATTCGCCGTTGATTCTCACTCCTAAGCCTTCCCGGTCTAAGAGCTTGAATACTTCTTCTAAGCATGCAGTGAATAGCTTTGGAGAGATTGTGTCTCCTTGCCTGATCCCTTTCTTGATAGGCAAGCTTCTACTTGTGTAAAACCAAGGTAACTGAGGAATCCTTGTAGATATTTGCCAAGATATTCGCGTATGCCTCCTGTACTTCTTGACTACGCAATGCCTCTATGACTGCTGGTATCTCTGCTGAGTGAAATGCCTTTTCATAATATATAAAAGCCATATAGAGAGGTTGATTGTATGCCACATATTTCTCGACTACCTGATTGATGACATGGACACGATACATCGTAGAATATCCCTTCCTGAATACAGCCTGCTCTCTTGGTTGACTGAAGGCAAGTGTTGCTCTGATTCTATTCGAAATTACCTTGATGAATATTTTATACAACACTGAAGGCAGCTAATGGGTCTATAATTCTTCAATTCTTCAACGTCTCCCTTCTTATGAATTGTTATAATGTTGGCGTGCTTCTAGCTCTCTGGCACCCTTGAAGTTGTGAGGCATTGCGTATAAAGGTCCGCAGGCTTTTCAAGCATGATATCTCCTCCATCGGATTAAATCGACTGTTATCCCATCTCCTCCGTCAGCTTTCACCTGGTCATGTCTTGCAAGGACCTTCTAACTTCACCGCTAGTTATAGAAGGAGCCTCTGTATCCTGTTCATCACTACTTCGAATGAAAGTAGCTTGGCTGCTCTGGGAACTGTCCAGGTCAGTATAGAATTCTTCCGTTGCTTTTAGTGTCATCGAAATTGCTGATGTATTACCCTGCTTATCTTTCAGTGCATACATCTTGCCTTGTCCTATGCCAAGTTTTCTTCTCACTGATTTCATGCGGCGTCCATTTTTTACTGCTTCCTTAATCTTTCGCGCGTTGTAATTTCGAATATCCCTTACTTTCTTCTTCTTGGTCAGTTCTGACAGTTCAGCGAATTCTATCTGATCTCTCGAGTTTTCCACTTTCATGTTTTGTTGTTTCTTTACTAGGTCCTTTGTTACTTGGGAGAACTTACCTACTGGTTGCCTCGGTGCCTCACCTCCCACTTCTATGGCTGCTTCTGGGATCAGTCTAGTTACGGTTTCAGTAATTACCTCTATGTTATCTTCATCTTCCTGTTCTAAAGCTGCATATTTGTTTGCGAGCGAGCACCAGCCTGAACTGGTCTGGTTTTACATTTACTGCGTCTAGGTTGGCGTGTTTTTTTATTAATTTTACTCTTTCTCTCTTCAAATTAAGAGAAATCCTAGACCTAACAGTCACTGCACTTTACCCTACCTAACACTTCTACATCCTGCACTATGCTGGGGTCGGTAGAGAGTATTAAATCTATTTCATTCCTTGTTCTTCCATTAGGGCTTTTCAAGGTCCACTTCCTGTTGCTGCGCTTCCTGAAGAAAGTGTTCATTATTCGGAGCCTATTCGTTGCCGCGAATTCTACCAACATCTCTCCTCTAATGTTCCTAGAATCGATGCCGTAGTTGCCAATTGCTTGCTCGCCAGCCTGCTTTTCCCCCACTTTTGCATTGAAGTCGTCCATGAGTACAGTATACTGAGTTTGCACCTTTCTCATGGCTAATTCAACATCTTCATAAAAGTGTTCTATTTCTTCATCATTGTGACTGGAGGTTGGGGCGTAGGCTTGTACTGCCGTCATTCTATACCTTCTATTCAACTTTAATACGACGACCGCTAGCCTTTCAATAATGCTGTAGAATTCATCAATTATGCCCGCTATGTCCTTATGGACTCGACATCCTGCCCCAAATTCTCTCTTATCTGGAAGACCTCTGTAGGAGAGGACGTGGCCGTTAGTGAGCACTGTGTAAGCCGCACCAGTTCTTCTAACCCCAATAAGGCCAATAATATCCCAGGCAATGCCTGATAATTCCTCAAATAGCCCTGCTAAGCTAGCCTCACTCGAGAGGGTGCGCGTGTTGAACGTGGTGAGGTTCAGATTCCAGTGGCGGCCTATCCGGGCCCCGTAGGGTGCCTCGATGCCAGCGCCGCCGTTCAGGGTGGTGCCATCCTTTGACCGCACCCGCGCCGCCGCTTTCTCGCTGCGACGCCATCTCGAGTCACAGCGAGCGGTTGCGAGTGCTTGGTGCCGGTGCTTAGTTCGAGACACAGTGCGCGCGGATGCTTCGCTGACGCTTCTACTTGCTGGACAGTGTTCAGCCGCATGAATGACAAGCTTGCCAAGTGCATCGAGTCGACATGACGGGCTGTTGTCGTTGTTTACGCTTCCCCCGGGACCCAGAGCGAAGGAAGAGATGGGAAGCCCAAGTAAAGCGGTATCACTGGAAGGCAACGGATAGCTCCTACATTTGCGAGGTAAGTGTCAAGAAAGTTTAGACTATCGCATCGTGTTTTTCATTTAAATAAGAAAGTATTCTCTGATTCTCGCTCACGTACCTACGTTCGCTCAAGAACTAAGCACTGCACTGATGCTGAGTAGCCTATGGTTTGCGAGCGCGCGTCGCATAGGCTTTTGCCGTTTGGATCGGCGCAGTCTATGCGAGTAGTACCCTTATTTTAAGAACTGACGAAAATTCTTCGCCGCGAAATAGCCTTACATTAGCTACAAATAGTCATGTAAACCACCTATTTTACTTTATCACGGGAAGCACACATCGTGTGTCTCTTTTCTTTTTTTTTCCCTCAGTTTCTTTTTTCGCTACTCGTTGTTTGGGACTAAAGAACGCAGTGCTTCTTCTGGGGAGAGCGGCTGTTGTGTACGTGGCAAGCGAAGCATTGTGATTTTCTCTATTCTCAGCAGATATCTTGCGGATCTCAGGTTGTTACGTTATATAGCTGATTTTTTAGACGAATATATTTGTAGCGTGGTGCTCGTAAACCGATGGTCATTCGTGCTCATTCCGGATCGTAGTGGGTACTGTGACGCTCTTTAAATGCCTGTGCACGGTATGCCCAGGTGTAGTAGAGTTAAGGGGCATCATGGGACCAAAATGTTTCGGCGCTTTCTGGCATGGTGTCTGTTGTAGCCTGTGCATTTCTTCGAAACGTGTGAAGCGAGGTACTACAGCATTACTTCTGCGAAAATTTATTTTTAAGCACTGTAATGGGTTCTCTGTATTTACAAGGCAACTTTTCATATCAATAATCACTTTTGTTGTTTTACTTGTACTTAGAAACACTTTGAAGAGGACCAGTACGAGGGAAATCGACAGGATGGGCGCCGTCTGTTAGAAAACAGCCCTACATCATCATGGACTATATTTTCGAAGTGAAAAACATTGCTAATCTGTATTTGACTGTCTTAGTTTCATTTACGGTTTTTGTACGCGATATGTATGCAGTGTTGTTTATTTTTTCAATATAGTTACCAGTGTTCTAATGGTTATTTATAAAATGTTCTGTACTCGCCATCGATGTGTTTGGCTGATGCGACGTATTCGATGGTAGCTGATGTATTCTGGCTGGATATCTTGATTAATATTACCCGCGGTTGCGTTTTCTTGTTTGCATTCTTGTTTTCGATTTATATTGTGTGTAATAAGGTTGATGTACTCACTTGAACCCCCCCCCCCATGTAATGAATAAATTAAAAAAAAACTCTCACTATCCCGCATTGTGTGTCGAGCCTACTTTGCGAATTTTTTTTTATCTCGTCTTTCAACATAACCTTCAGGCGCCACACAGTACATATAATTTTTCATGTACATATCTCTTTCATGATTGATTGTACTAGACATTATAAGTAAATGTATTTTGTGCATCGTTTCGTTTCTTGTGTGTACTACGCAAGATTGACACAGACAAGTTACGCTACATGTTTCTCTACAGCACTAACTAAACCTTATTTTCACATCGCAGTTATTTTTACACCAGCTTAATCCTGTCAGCACACAGTTTTGTGGGCAAAAAAAAAGCAAAATTGCGCGTAGATATTATCAAATAATTGCAACGAACGCGAAGAGCACGCGCACCGCAAGGGAAACTAACCGCCATGGCCGAGTGGCTGGCTACGGTAAAGGAGGCGTGACGTGTAAACCAAAATACAAAAGCGAAAAAGAAAAACTTCCACACACAGGGGGTCGCAAACCTTATACACCAAGCATCGAAGCGCAAAAAAAAATTGTCCGTATTTCAAACATACACACAGCATATTAAATGTAAATTGAATTAGGCAACTTGGAGCATGTTCCCGGCGCCAGACATTTACGTGTTGGACCTTCGACGAGTTAACGGCTATTGGTTATAAAGATCTGCAGATGCGATACCGATAAAAAAATTCTCATCAAGGCAAAGCACTTGGAAGTGCGCCGCGAGTAACACTATTTATGAACGCAAGCGTAGCTGAGTCTCAGCTCGTGTGACTCAATATGGCGGCGCCAGTGGGGTTGTCTCCAGCCTGGACGGCGACTGCTGGGCATCGAGGCACCCTAGCGCCACTAGATTCTTAGCTCCCTCTGCCGCGTCGCAGGTCTTACCGCCGCCTTGGTCAGGTGCTCCGCAGCAGCTGGGGACTGAGGGCCATGCGTATTTGAAGTAGTCATGAGGGAAGTAGCGGCCGAATACTCCACCAGGGAGGCCAATTCCTGTTCTGGTGAGGCAGCGACTTTGTCGAGGCTTAGTGATCCTTCCTAATTTGGTTGCACCTCGACTAGTATAGCTCCACTAGCTCTCGGTAATATTATGTGCCGGTGTCAGACGCCACTCCATGCCTGAAAATGTAAACGAATGGATAGTTGGGCGAGTTGGTACGGTAACATATTCTTTTGCAGTATATTTCTTGTACACAGGGCTCTTTTCAATGTGAAACCTTTAACCTTTCTAGTGAAGCTCATGTTGCTTCTTTGATTACACTAACTGTTTGCAAAGCCAGAACCGATGATTGTTGGAGTTTAGTGGCGCAAGGGCCAGGTATGGCCAAAGAGCGCCATGACAGTATTCGTATCAAGACGATGGTAATGGCTTGTTAGTGGTAGATGAATAGGGAATTATATGAAGATTAGATGTGGCATGGCTGTAAAGGGGCCTAAAATCAGTCGCTGTAAAGTGCGTAAAATCTATAAGTGATAAGATTATGGCAATGAGTGATTATGAGTACTATGGACATGAACAATGCATTGCAAAAGAATGACACGAGTTACAAAAAATTTAAGAGACAAGAATTGGCCAGAAGCACAAGTGCCTAAACAGAGCCCTTGAAACACAAGGGCCTGGAGGCATGTGCAGTTAAAAAACTATCGCAGCAACATCCTCTAGAGAGAGGATGCACTACGAACTTGATGATGTGTGGTGTTTTATGGCGCAAGGGCCAGTTATGGCCAAAGAGCGCCATGCCTTTGTTTGTGGGTGTGCAGTGGAGCGATGAATTCTGAGAAATAGATGAAGTGTGGCTGTAAAGGGGCCTAAAAAATAATCGCTGTAAAATGCGTAAAATATACATGCACTAAAATCATGGCAATGACTAATGAGGTGTATTATGAAATGGAGAATGCATTGAGAAAGAATGACACGATATTTAAGGTATTGAAGATGTAGTAATTGGAAAGAAGCACTACTGCCTAAACAGAGCCCTTGAACCACAAGGGCCTGGAGGCATGTGCTTATACAAAACTACTATCACAGCAGCATCCTCTGGAGGGAGGATGCGCTATGAATTTATTGGGCTGATAACATGTAGCACAACATCGTTCAAAAAGCCGAGGATTGCTTTGGCGTTAAAAAGTGGTTCTTCACCAATAAACATCATGGGATGAAGAGGGATATGATAGCGGTATGCTACAGGAAAATATTTTCTTCTCTCCGTTTCGGCTTCCCGACACTCCAGCAGGACGTGGAGCACGGTCAGCCTCTCACCACATCTACCACAGGTTGGTGGTTCATCACCAGTGAGCAAAAAATTGTGGGTGCCGTACGTGTGTCCTATTCTGAGACGACAGAATAGGACATCAATTCGTCGTGTTTTCGTAGCTGAGGGCCAGAAACCTAACTGTGGTTTAATCATGTGAAGTTTATTATTTGTTTCAGCGTCCCACAAGTGTTGCCAGTGGCTTCGTAGCTTCTTTCGCAAGAAAGGTTTCAAGTCTGTTGCAGGAACAGCAGTTGTAGGGTTAATAGCCTGAGATGTAACTGATGTGGCCATTTGATCTGCTCGAACATTACCCTCAATGCCTCTATGACCCGGTACCCAGCATAAAATCACATGCTGGTTAGATATATACGCTTTACACAGAATGGAATAGAGCTCATTAAGTACAGGGGTTTTGTGTTTACAGAGTGATTGCAATGCTTTCACAACACTTTGCGAGTCCGTAAATATGATAGTCTTTTTGACTTTTGATTTCATTATAAACTTTATAGCCGATAATATTGCATAGGCCTCAGCCGTAAAGATACTTGTCTCCGGGTGCAGTACACCGGTTTCCGAAAACGATGGACCGATGGTTGCATAATAAACCCCGGCATGTGACCTAGAAGCGTCCGTGTAAAACTCTGTACACGAGTACTTGGATTGAAGCTCTAGGAAATGCATTTTAATGTGCGCCTCTGGAGCGTCTTTCGTGACCTCTACGAACGATGTGTCGCAGTCTATGATCTGCCACTGCCACGGCGGTAACAATTTAGCAGGAGTCATAGGACGATGTTCAAGCACTGGAACACCCATTTGCTCACTACGATTCCTTACACGTAAAGAGAACGGTTTCCTCGCTGCAGGTCGGTTATGGAAGAGTGCAGCGGCGGTCATATCGTTTATGGTGGAATAAGAAGGATGTTCGTTGTTTGCTTGTACTGTCAGAAAATATACGAAACTGCTATATGAGCGCTGCAGATGGAGTGACCACTGGTTCGACTCTACATAGAGACTCTGGATCGGGCTTGTTCGGAAAGCACCGGTCGCGAGGCGGATACCCAAATGGTGAATGGGGTCTAGTATTTTTAATGCACTTGGCGTTGCGGAGTTATAAACTATAGCTCCGTAATCAAGGCGCGAGCGGACAAGACTGTTGTACAAGTTTAGGAGGCATTTTCGATCACTACCCCATGTTGTGTGCGAGAGAATTTTTAAAAGGTTCATAGTCTTCAGACACTTTGTCTTCAGATATTTAAGATGGGGGATGAAGGTAAGCTTAGAGTCCAGAATTATGCCCAGGAATTTATGTTCACTGCTCATGGATAGTTGCTCTCGATTGATCGTGAGATTTGGTACCGGTGTCACGCCTCTTTTGTTTGAGAAGAGTATGCATGTACTTTTCTGTGTATTTATTTTGAACCCATTTACATCCGCCCATTTAGACAATTTGTTTAATCCAAGCTGCACCTGTCGTTCACAGATAGCGATGTTACATGATTTGAAACCTATCTGTACATCATCGACGTACACAGAATAAAACATGCTGCGTGGAATCACAGTATGCAGGGAGTTCATTTTTACAATGAAGAGTGTGCAACTAAGTACACCCCCTTGCGGCACGCCAGCCTCCTGGGTGAATGTTCTAGATAAAACATTGCCCACTCTTACGCGAAACGTGCGGTTAGACAAGTAGCTTTCGACTGTATTTAACATATTTCCGCGGAACCCCATCGCAGAAAGATCTCGCAGAATTCCGAAGCGCCATGTCGTGTCGTACGCTTTCTCTAAATCTATAAATACAGAAAGTAAAAACTGTTTATGAATAAATGCATCTCTGATGTTTGCCTCGATGCGAACAAGGTGGTCTATTGTCGACCTACCTTCTCGGAAGCCACACTGGAAGGGGTCTAGTATTTTGTTATTTTCTAGGAAACTGATTAAACGCCGGTTTATCATTTTTTCATACAGCTTGCACAGGCAGCTCGTTAGTGCTATTGGCCTGTAGCTGCTGGCTAAGGACGGGTCTTTGCCTTGTTTAAGTATAGGGATGACTATGGCTTCTTTCCATGAGGACGGGATACACCCAGCCACCCACATGGCATTAAACAGAGATAAGAGTGTTTTCAGTGTTTCAGGGTGTAGGTATCTAACCATTTCATACATGATACGATCACCACCTGGCGCCGAGTTGTTACAACAAGCGAGAGATGCTTTAAGTTCGGCTAAGTTAAATGGTTGATTGTAAGCCTCACTCGAAAAACCTTTGCGGTTAAGAGGCTGCCGCTCTTCGCGTTCTTTGAACTTCAGGAAAGTGTCTGTATAATGCGATTCACTTGATACATATTGAAAGTGTTCACCTAGACAATCCGCCTGATCTTCCAGGCTATCACCTTGGCTACTTACTAAGGGTAGAGGATGTGACTCCCGGCCTATTAGTTTATTTACCCTATTCCAGACTTTTGTTTCGTCGGTGTATGAATTTATACTGGCAATGTACCTTTCCCAACTGTCTCTCTTTGCACGTCGACGCGTTCTTCTGCCCTGTGACTTTGCTTGTTTAAAATTTATCAGGTTGGCTGTTGGGGAGTTGCGAAACAATCCCCAGGCTTTGTTTTGCTTTTTACGTGCTTTCTGGCATTCATCATTCCACCAAGGCAGGCGACGTTTATTAGCTAGTCCATTAGTTTGTTGTATGCACCTTTCAGCAGCGTCAATGATAAAACCTGTTATATACGCCACAGCATCGTCTATGTTAAAAGAGGCAATGTCATCACGGCTTAAATATGTTATTTGTCGGAAAAGTTCCCGGTTAGCCGAGTCAACCTTCCATCGCGGAACGCGTGGCGAGCATCTATCATGTTCTGTTAAGCCTAGCATAATTGGGAAGTGGTCGCTCCCAAAGGGGTTCTTGAGAACAGACCACTCCAGGTATGGCATTAGTGTACTCGATGCTATACTTAAGTCAATGGATGAATATGTGTTATGTGTAATGCTGTAATACGTAGGCTCTTTCTTGTTAAGTAATGATGCGCCTGAAGAAAACAGAAAATTTTCAATCAGGCGACCTCTCGCATCGCAACGTGAGTCTCCCCACAAAGTGTTATGTGCATTGAAATCTCCGACAACTATGTATGGCTCCGGAAGTTCATTTATGTAGTTTTGAAATTCAGTTTTATGTAGTTGATAATTGGGAGGGATGTATATAGAGCTGATAGTGATCAGCTTGTCAAACAACACCCCTCGGACAGCAACTGCCTCTAGGGGCGTACGAAGTTTTAATTCCCGACAGGCAATACCTCTATCGACTACAATAGCCACACCACCAGAAGACACGACTGTGTCATCGCGGTCTTTGCGAAAAATGGCGTATTGCCGGAGAAAGTTTGATTGTGTAGGTTTAAGGTGTGTCTCTTGAACACACAGCACCTTAGGATTAAACCTGTGTAGGATTTCTTTGACGTCATCGAGGTTGTGTAGGAGTCCTCTGACGTTCCACTGTATTATTTGTGTATTCATGTTGGAAGTGTTTTTTTGTGCTGTGTGTTTAAAAAAGAGACTAACTTAAAGAGCCCTTGTCGGGCCCTGTGATGCGGGCTTTTTCTTTTTTGGAGCGGTCGAGAGATTCTCGCAGCTCCTTTGGCGCTGGCTGCGCCGTCTGGCTGGAAGATGTGTCCATTGGCTCTTGCGGAGCGCTGGACACCCGCTCTTGAGAGCGGTTTGTTCGCGGTGAAGGCCTCGTCTCGAGGGACAAGGCCTTGGAGGCCACTAGCCCGGAGGTTGATGGCCCCTTCTGCTGGGGTGGCGGAGCAGCGCTAGCTGCAGCCGCCGAGGGGGCGGATGGCGTCGCTGGCAGCTCACTGTGTGTGAGCCGGACAGCCGCCGGAAGCCGCTGTGGCACTGCCCCCTGACGCGCCACTTCGGCAAAGCTGGTTTTCAGCAGGTGCAATACCCGCCTGCGTGCCTCCTTGAAAGTTACGTTTTCTTTTACCTTAATTGTCACTATTTCCTTTTCTTTTTTCCAGGATGGGCACGACCGCGAGTACGCGGCGTGCTCTCCATCACAGTTCACACAGTGAAGGGTGTTTTCACATGACTCGGCGAGGTGTTCAGTAGCACTGCATTTTGCACAAGTTTGCCGACCTCGGCAGTTCTGTGAGCTGTGCCCGAATCGCTGGCACTTGAAGCATCGCAGAGGGTTCGGTATGTACGGTTTGACCCGGAGCTTGACATATCCTGCCTCGATTGTCTCGGGGAGGACGCTTGAGCCGAAGGTGACAATAAGGTGCTTTGTTTGAATTTCTTTCCCATCGCGTCTTATCGTAATCCGTTTCACATTGATCACATTTTGCTCTTTCCATCCTTCTAAAAGTTCGGCCTCGGTTAGCTCCATCATGTCTTCATCTGAAATAACGCCGCGGATAGTGTTCATAGTTCGGTGTGGGGTCACGGTCACTGGAATGTTCCCAAAAGAGACAAGGTTCTGTAGCTTTTCATATTGCTTCTTATCATGCACTTCCAAAAGGAGGTCACCACTAGCTAGCTTCGTGGCCTTGTAACCGGGGCCTATAGAATCGCACAGACATTTCGCTACAAGGAAAGGTGAGATGACTCTGACGTTCTTTTCTGGTTTTTCAGAATGTATCACATGATACTTTGGAAAGTTTTCACGTTGAAGGCCATAAAACTGGAATACTTCGGTGCGCCCTCGCTTATGAGGGCGATCAGGGAGTTTGGGGAAACAATTCTCCATAGAAAGTAGTCAGTTTTCGGCAGCAACGCCAGTCACCCACCGTGGAGCCCAACAAGGGGACGCCGCAGGTCTTATATATAAAAACCAGCGGTCGCCAACTGTACGTTGCCGCTATAACCAAATATGTACAGCCAAGGTTGGTTGTACCACACAAGGTTAACCCTCGCTGCCAAGAATACCGGAAGTAAAAGAAGTGAGGAGGTGACAGGAAAGATTGAAAGTGAGAGGGAAAGACGAAGATTGCAGAGAGAGAGAAAGACAGGAAAAGGCAACTACCAATTTCCCCAGGGTGGGTCAGTCCGGGGGTGCCGTCTACGTGAAGCAGAGGCCAAAGAGGTGTGTTGCCTCCGCCGGGGGGCCGTAAAGGTCCAAGCACCCGGCATCGGCTCAACCCCCAGGATCCCCCTTTCCCCGAACACGGCTAAGCCACGTACGGTTAAACGCGGGAGGGGCCAACCCTCATGTGCTCGGGTCCGTGGTGTCGCAACACACCAAACGCCTGCTGACGCAGACGCCCCTGCGGGCAAGCCAGAACCGTAGCATGGTACAGTAGAATAGGCAGATGCCCTCCGGATGTCGAGGTATTGTTTGGAATCTTGAAGCCTTCAACAGGACACTCCCGAAGAATGTGCCGTATACTGAACTCGGAACTCTGGCGACAAGTGCGTTTCTTCAGGGACAAGCTACTAATAATATGCGGGGGGAGACCCTTCTTTGGATGGCCAACGAAGACGGTACCGGGAATGAACTAGGATCGCGGAGCAGACCACGGAATTCCTTTGAGCTCATGCACGTCTCTCGTTGCCTAAGAAGGACAAGCCAACAAGGGACCAAGGAAAGGTGTTGGTACTCGGCAGACAACAACTACCAGGAAGTATCAAGAATATTCTGTGCAAAGGACCCAAGTTTGCCTGTGAACCTGAATTATCACCTCCTGAAAAGATTAGCTTGTGCAGATCAATTTCACGATGGACTAGGGAAGACTTTCGACCACGATGTGTGACTGAGTGTGTAGCAATGATTTCCAAGACAGTACCCCGACAACGTAAGTCAGACAACCCAGCAAGTGTGTCGCGTTATTTCGTGGAACATCAGCTAAGGTTGGTTACCGCGGATAAAGAAGGCTTCTTCGTTGTTATTCCTGAAGATTTGTACACTCAAAAAGCTCAAAATGCTAACGATAAGAATTTTATTTCAAAAAAGACCAGCGTAAATAAAGTTAAGAAAACCGCGGTTAGATTGCTTGAGCAATTTGGCCTTGAGCGCCTCGCGTCGGGGGTAAAGAAATCTAAAGGACTACACCTTGACATATTTTTCAGCGCTAAGACACATAAGCCTGATGTACCTTTTAGAGCCATTATTTCTGAAAAAGGAACGTGGCAGTACCTTGTGTCAACCTTTTTACATAATGTGCTGGCTTCAGTTGACCTTCAAGATCCTTTCCCGATAAGACATTCTGAAGATGTTGTAGTGTTCCTAAGCGATAATAATCCAGGAAAGGGCTCGGCAATCAGTGTTGATGTAGAAGATCTTTTTTATTCGCTTCCACAAAAAGAACTTATGTGTAGTGTTAAAGAAGCGGTTACGCTCTTCAATGATGAGTTCAGGTTTACACAGCGATCTGGCATGCCGTTAGAATCTTTTTTGGAGCTTTTGTTGTTTCATCTAGACAATACTATGATAAAGTGGGGGTAGTTCAATGTATGTACAAAAATCCAGAGTTTGCATTGGCTCAAAAGTTGCACCAGTTTTGAGTGATCTGTACCTAAGTCACGTCAATAGAAAGCTACAGAACAATCTAAAGGACATGACAGTACGTACATTTCGATAGTAGATGATTACCTCGTGTTTTGTTCAAGTGATAACTACACCAAAAAAGCTACCGATATCTTAAAAGTGTTTAAAGAATGTGGTGGGGGCCTGGATTTCACGCTTGAGCTTATCCAGAATAATACTTTGCAGTTTTTAGATCTATGCCTTACTTTCCAACAGGAGCATGTCTGTTGGTGCTATTCGCCAAGGGCAAAAAAAAAACCACTACTTGATTTTTCTTCTTGCCATTCGAAACTTGTAAAACAGGGGATTGTTTATTCAGCACTTAGGTCCGCTATCGCTAAGTCATGTACAGTCAACCACAAAAGTTTGCGGACCACGCGAGCGCGTGGCCAAGAGCCTCTTCGCGACACTTCCGCTACGTCACCAGCGATCGACAGCAGCGCTACGTTGAAGACGCATCCCTCCTTAAATCTATGGCCTGTCTATTTTCGCACAGTGCGCAAACATTTTCTACCTATCTCTTTCAACGTGACGCGCTCTTTGTTAGCCAGGGCTACTTGCTTATATTTTGAGAGCAGAATATCAGTACAAGTAATCAGACAGCGTATTCTTCGGCTGTTATCAGTTCTATTTTCGCGTAGCCACGCTATTTTTTTTCGTGAGTGCGTGAGTGAGCGGTGAGGCAGCCATGGGACACAGATGCTTAGTCAGTAGGCAGAATTTTTCCGTTCCTCCCCCATCGCTAAGTGACAGTAGCGGCCGGGATTTGATCGCCTGCGCCCAGGTTTTGCTGCGCAAAGCCCGAACCACCGCGCTGCTATAGTGGTTACATTTAGAAAAATAAGAAATAATCGGGTGCGATGACTCTTTTTATAACCCTTTGCGACACGGCGTCCTCGTTTGGGGACTCGAACTTCGGAGGCGCGTCCCACGCCACGTGTTTCTTCAAATGACCTAAAACTCAGTGTGCACATTCGTGTCCTCTTCCTGATGGGACAACTAGCGGTCAGTTAACTTTATTGTCCTGCGTATTGCTGCAGATGATCACTTTGCTGGAGACACTACCATGTTAGACAATCGTTCGACGTGCCGCGTTCCAAGACCAACGTCAAGAGTATTTTTTTTCTCCGGTCGACACGAATACAACCGAAAAAGCAAGTGTGCATGCGTTTCGTGCCTAATAGTTGATTCTTTTTATGAAAGCATTGAAGCTGACGGATTTCAGAATAATTAGATAATGAGTTATACGCTAATTAATTTTTTTACTGAAACTCGCACAAAACAGCACATTGCTTCGTCTTCTTTCTTGGAATGTAATAGTGAGCGTCTTGAAATGATGCCATGCGCATTTGACGCATTTGCAGACAGTGCATCATAATTCGTGTCTGAAGGGGATGAATTTATTCACAAGACATTTACAGAAGTGTCATGAAACATAGGTCTCTCAATGATCTAGTAGGAAGTGAAATGTCCGCCGTTTTCTAGCACCTTATTGATGCGTGTGGGCATCGACTCGTACAAAGATTCAGTAATCTCCGGTCGACCGCGCAGGCTTTCCCATTCTTGTGCGATCGCTTGCCACAGCGTATCGGCCGTGCGGCCGCGGTTGGCTCGTGTGGACAGCCGTTTCTTCATCATGCCCCAGACATTTTCTATGGGATTCAAGTCGGCGCCACATGGAGGCCACTCAAGCTGGCAAACAGCATGTTCTTCTAGCAATGACTGGACGATACGTGCTTTATGGATCGGGCTGCGGTCGTGTTGAAAAAAATAGCAGCCGTCGCTGAAGGGACCGTCCAGCGCATACGGAACGAGGTGTCTAGTGATGACGTCGCAGTACCGTGACGCAGTGAAGGGCCCTTCCAGACGGACAAGGGGACCAAGGCCATCTTTGCTGATTGCTCCCCACACGCTCACGGAACACCGTCCTCCACTGGATAGAACACTCTGTGTGTAATTAGGCAGATATCTGCAAGAAATAGCATACAATTGGGTTCCAGCGGCGCGTCTAAAAATGTTGTGATTCCTCTTGCGTATGAACTTTATAATGCTGTTATAGAGTTGCAATAGAAAACGTGTAAACATCATTAGATAGTACTGAAAGACCCACTGGCAGCTTTTAATTAGCTTCAGAGTAAGTAGTACTATGAAACAATCGTTAATGTTTTCAACATAATACCACTACAGAAAAATCTCGTAATGTCCAAAAGCTCATTTTACGTGAAACATGTTGTGATGCAGAATTAGCTTCGTGAATTAACTGCCAATACACTGTAAACACACCTGCAGTTTAGTGGACGCGAAACCCGCTTCCGTTGGTCCCAGCGCGTGGAAAAAGTTGACTCGTCGCTAAAGATGACATCGCCCCATTTCTCTGTTGTCCAATCTTTCATTGCTGTAGCGAACATGAGTCGTTCTTGTAGCTGGCTGTCTGAGAGGCAGGGCTTCTGTGCTGCTACGAAAGACTGCAGGCCAAGCTCACTCAGCCTTCTTCTTACAGTCTCAGACGATACCGTGAGCGAGAGCGCTTCTCGGATATCCTCTGCACTTTGAAAAGGATCAGCCACGATGGCGGCCGTAATCAGGCGGTCCTCTTCCTCAGTCGTGGCCCTTGGACGCCCACTGCGCTCCATATCTGTGAATCTGTCATCGTCGCGGAAAGCTTGAATAATCCTATTCACGGCAGTCCGGCTCCTGTTGGTTCGGCGACAGATTTCGCGCTGAGGTATTCCCTCTATAAATAAACACACAATGTGCCTTCTTTCGTCAAGTGGAACACGCAGCGGCATCTTTCCAAATAGGCAATCACCACGTGGCCTGAAGCAAGTCTACAACGTTTTCAGCGACTGATGCGAAGATGCGCCTATGTGTGGAAGAAAATTTTCTATGCATCCGCTTGTTCTTTATTTTTGATGACAGTGACACACCTCCCTACCCTTTCTCTCAAGACGCAGAAGCAGCAACAGTCATTGGACCAAGATGCTGCCAACCAAAGTGTGCCAGTAAACGTCGCGTAAAAAAATCGTCGCAGCGCTTCGTGAAACTTATCTACCCACTGGCACACCAGTCGACAAAGGTTGCAGTGATTGCTCCGATACTGCTATCAAGCCAGATATGTGGCGGTCTTATCGCAGACAGCGCTCTGCGTCAACACAACGAACTAACAATGTCATGCACGGGAATAAAAAATTAACAGGCAGGCGAGTACCAAGAGGGCTCATATCCGGGAGAGCGCCCCTGTCGCCGCTAGGTGGCGTACCGCTAGGTGGCGCGGATAGGCAGTCTGGCACGCGCTCGCGTGGTCCGCAAACTTTTGTGGTTGACTGTACACACTGTATGCAACAAAGTTTTTCGCAACAGCTAGATAGGCTAAAGAAAGCTGGATATCCAGCACATTTGTTATCCCTAACCTGCGAAAAGCGTTCAAAATGGGTCAAGGGTGCTGCAAAAAAAAAAAAAAAACTGCAAGAAAAACAGAAAAGAGAACGTTTTGAAGTGGTGCCCTATGTGCACAAGTTGTCACATGGTTTACGGAATGTAGCCAGTAGGTACGACGTCAATACGGGTTTTTCGGCTCCCTGTAAGTTGTCAAGGATGTGCCCTATCATAAAAAGGAAACTTGAGCGGGGGGGGGGGGGGGGAGTAAAAAGAAAAAAAATGTTTGTGGCGTGAGGCACGTGCCCCCTTTAACACATTGTGACACAGGCATAGTCTATCACCTTCCACTCAAGTGCGGTAAAGCTTATATTGGACAGAGCGGCAGATGCCTCAATATTAGACTACATGAACATCAGCATTCTCTTAACAATCCCAATGCTTCTCATCTAGCCTCGCATTGTTTTACGTGCGGTTGTAGGCCATTGTTTGAGGACACAAAAGTCCTTTCTAGACACAAATGCCAAACTACACGCGAAATTATTGAGGCAGTTCACATTAAAAGACTAGGAGAAACTTGTGTTAGCCAGGCATCATTATCATTGTCAGAAGGTGGATTTCAATATTTGCTCAGCACGTGCGTCAGTGCGAAGTAGAGTTTTTTTCTTTTTTTCTTGTTTAAATTTTAGCGGCTTCACCATTTCCTGATTATATTTTTCTGGTAAGTGCTATCCTTTTGATCATGTGATGTTCTCTTTGTTACGGTTTTTTGCAATCACTTATATATATGTTTGTTATTTCCAATAAAGATTTAGTTGTGAGTTAGCGCTCGTCCTGTCTTCTTCCGCCACCGTCCGTGTCTTCTTCGCGCTTATATCAAGAATATGTTACTGAAAATGCAGTGGACTCGGAGGAGGATTGGAGCTTGTGACCTTAAGATTAGAAGCCGGGTGTTATGTCTCTGCTCCACGCCACCACCTTCACGCCACCACCACCTATTTAACCTTACTTCAGGCCATTTCTTTGGCCCAAGCGGGGGGGGGGAGGGGGGGAGGGGGTGCTTTGCAACAATAAGTTTTAAAAATGAGGAGACTATGTAATGATAAGATCGAAAATCTACCTCTAATCCAACCCTATTCATGTTAACACGAAAAAGGGCAAAAACCCAGTCTCAAGTCACTGAGACAAGTTGTCACTGTGTCGAGTCTGTTGGGCACCACCGAGCTGCGTACTGCCTCTTATGTACGGCTCGTAGCACCGCTTGGCCAAGGAAACGGTTCAATGACGAGGAACAAAGTGAGACTGGTCAGTTTGGTCCAATCATTAGCATCGCTTCACCAAATAACTGTTATATCGTACGTTCATAGGTCACAAAAGGGGATAGAGAGAGAGATAGAGACGTTTAATGGCAGATAGGAGGAGAGGTCGGCCTGAGTGAAGTGCCTGCTACTCCATGCTGGGGACGGGGTTGGGGGGAAAACAGAGATAGGTCACATAGGATGAAGTGTATGGCAACAGAGCTGCTTTGCGTTGCCATGAACTGTGTGTTATTAAATGAGAAGCATTTCTTGGCGAACATTTGCCACATTGACAGCATCGATATATCTATCTATCTATCTATATCTATCTATCTATATCTATCTATCTATCTATCTATCTATCTAACCGCCTACATATTGGCGCTCTCATGGTCGTTTCGTTAACTTCGTAGGTACCACAGTGGGCATAGTGTAAGAGTGTACGCCGAACATAAATGATAGGCCTTCACGTCAATATCATGACATGTTTGTCATGTAGGTCATGAAACAACCGTCTTCGTCTTGGTGCTCTCATGGTCTTTTCATTAACTTGGTGTGTAACTGGAATAGGTTCGGACATGGGTACTAAGTGAAGCAAACACTAAAGGATCATTGTAGAAATCATAGTTATTAGCATGACTCTGCTAAAATGACAATGACTCAGCGAAAAAAGATTAACGCTTAAAAATCCATGAAATCGATTTAGACGAGACTACTAAGTGACTGAAACTTAAAGGATGATAATAGCAGTCAGTCATGAGCATGACTAAGCAAAAATAGCAATGACTAAGCGAAAAAAGATTAATGCTCAAAAACCACTGAAATGGTTTCGGACGTGGGTAGTAAGTGAAGGAAACACTAAAGGATGATGGTAGAAATCAGTCACGAGCATGACTAAGCAAAAATGACAATGACTCGGCAAAAAATTAACATTTTGAAACCACTGAAATGGGTTCCGACGTGTGTACTAAGTGAAGAAAACACTTAATATGATGGTAGAAGTCATAGTCATGAGCATGACTCAGCAAAAATTACACTGACTCAACGAAAAATGATTAACACACAAAAACGACTGGAATGGGCTCGGACGTGGGCACTAAATGACGAAAACACTTAAGGACGATGGTAGAAGTCATAGTCATGACCATGGCCCAGCAAAAATGACAATGACTGAGCGAAAAGAGAATAGCACTCGAAAGCCAATGAAATGGGTTCGGACGTAAGTGATAGGTCATAACATGCGTGTGATGTAGGTCATGAAGCAGCCACCTTCGTCTTGTTGCTCTCATGGTAGTTCCCGTAACTTGGTCGAGTCCCCGCACTCAGCTTCACATAACATCGATTCCCACTGGGCGTGGGATCTGCCGGCTTTTTTCTTTCACCGCCGAAATGAGTTCAGTGAGAATAAATTCAAATTCAATGCTGCATAAAATTTTATATCGGAGACACTCTTGCTTAGAAACCCTTGTACTGGTTACCTTCTCCCGCTCTATTTTGAACGTTCTAATGAGCCGCACATAGGATAAACGATATCCCAATTTCAATATTTATCACCATTAGGTTTGAAAGAACTCGCACACTACTGGGCAACATAGGACGCATACTTACTGCTAAGAGCATTAATTTAGAATACTACAGATGAATTCTAATAATGTGGAATTTAGTACGAGAGTTCATCATCGATTGTGAGGCCTAATCCGTGAAAGTTCAATTTTTTATGCTTCGGAAAGGAATTACTCACACATCTGGCGGTTCTGCCACTAAATCAATCCACATATTGCACCCAGCAACAAAGTACTCATCCTGATATATTAAACCAGGTTCCTAAAAAAAGAAAGTATGTTCACACACCGTTGACAATCACCACAACTTCTGAACACATTGCTTTGTTCCGAGGGAAAATTTATTATAGTGTCTGAAACAACTTTTATTTTTTCTATATGAAAGTTATCACATATTCCGACTAGTTGTTATTGCTTGTATGAATATTGCCAGTGTGGTGCAGCGAGACTCGATTAAGAAGATGAAGGATGGTCTACCTGTACTGTACACGCTGAGAACGTCGAGATATTATACCGTTCAAGCAGCAGCGGAATATTTGCCTCGGCAATGCCCTCATTGTCGTCGAACGCGTCGCAGGTAACAAGGATTAATACGCTGCCCCTCCGTGGTAACGTGACGTTGTCGTCGACGATGCGCAAGGCGTTGTCATGACTGTCGTACTTGTTGCTTGCTATGGCATGCGCCGTCGAAAACGTTACCCGCGACTCTTGCAAATTAATGATGGTTCCATTAGCATGCAGGAAGTCCATCCCAAGGATCAACTCTCTCGAACAAGTCGGCAGGATAATGAAATCTCCGACGTACGTAAAGCCAAGAATATTCACTTGCCCACGGGCTTTAATTGATGTCCTCCGGCAGTACGGACCTGCGACCCAGTCCACTGCGTGTAAACTTTTTTCAGTTTAGCGGCAGCAAGTTCTCGGCTCATAACAGAGGTTGTTGTTGTTGTTGCCTCAAAACATGGCTCGTACCCACGAGGGGGATTGGCCACACGGGATAAAAAAAACATGCACCTAACAACGAACAAAATGGTAAAGGTGAATAATCAAAATTAAGATTTTGGTAACTCGATCCTTAACACAGATTTAAAGATGTCCTATACGTAAATAACTAAATAAAAATTAAGAGAAAACTAACTACAAAAATAAACAAAAAATAACATGTCCCATGGTCGGTGCCCTAGCAGCGTAACCTTCCGGATGCTTCAATAAATTTGTGAACAGCAGTGATCATAGTACCCTGACTTGTGCCTAATTGACAGGCCCCAAAAGACAAAATGTTTGGCGTTGTAAGTGCCAAACCCAGATTACTGCTTGGAAATAACAGAAACATTCTACGGAGGGAGGAGAAGCGGTGGCAAGAAAGAAAGAAATGGTCAATAGTCTCCGGTTGATTACACAACGAGCAGAGGTCACTGATTGATAAACCGGATCTTTGAAGATAAAAATTTAGGCGGGGAACTCTGCAGCGGAAAGTTGACAGCGTCACCTCACATTGGCGTGAAAGGTACTTGCTCGTGTTCCACCGAAATTTTAAATGTTGAAAATCGTCTGAAGAAAGTATGGACGAGTCATGGCAACTCAGCAATAAAAGGCGTTTAAATCTAGCTCCTGTTATAAAAGAGAAATCAGGAAGAATATTTATGACCGGACCATTTAGTGATGTCGAAGCGAGCGAGTCAGCTGATTCATTTAAAAAGATTCCACTATGTCCGGGGACCCAGACAAAGCGGACTTCGTATAAATTTTCTGGGGCAAGAGTCGAAAATATACTCAGTAGGTGTGACTGATTAGTGGAAGTTAACTGTGTACAGACCGAAAGCGCATCTGTAACAACTATTACCTTAGAATTCTGTGGACCCAATTTTCGGATGGCAAGAATAACTGCCAGAAATTCTGCAAGAAATATTGCAGTGTAATCAGCGAGACGGAGAGCAAAAGACCAGTTGAGTTGATTCGAAAAGATGCCAATACCAGCCTTCTCTAAATTTTGTGATGCGTCCGTAGAAATAACCAAATGAGACGGAAATTGACTAATATGGTCTTGAAGGAGACCTTCAAGTATGCGCGCAGGAAGAAGTTTTGCGTGTTTTGGAAAAATATCATCAAAAGTTAGTTTTATCTTGAATGAATTAAATGTTGGAGAAATCAGGCGCGGTAGGCTAACTTGAAGTTTTGATAACAGCGATTGAACAAAAATAACTTGTGGCTGTCGGTAACGCCGCCATCCTGTTCTGAAAAATGATTCTGGTGAATTGATGAAAACGGGTTGCAAATTGGAAAGGGGTGTATCATAAAGCTTCAGGAAAGTCAGGACAGTATATTGCTTAAATCTGGAATCAAGCGGAATAATTCCAGACTCCAGATAAAGAACATTATTAGCCACAAAACTTGGCAGCCCGAGGCAGAGACGCAGCGCTTGTCTTTCCAGTAGAATTAAAGGTCTTAGCTTGTATGCTGCACATCCTGAAAAAGAACACAACCAAATTCTAGGATGGGGCGGACGTAAAGCTTATAAATCATCAGCAACGTAGATCTACGCATCCCTGTGTTTTTATTGCTGAACCGGCGCAACAATGCCATTGCACGTTCTCCTTTATTAGCATTTGCTTCTATTTGCTGCTGCCAGTTTAGCTTACCTCCATAAGTTATCCCTAAGTAGTTCTAAGTTGGAACTTGCGGAATCGGCTGATTACGATAATGAAGAGAAATAGAGACAGGATTTGACAATGGAAACACGAGTAGAGCGCATTTATTTACGTTAAGCGAAAAAGACAGGCCGTCCAGCCAGGACTCGAGTTCAAACAAATAAGATTGCAAAATTTGGTATAACGTATTAATATCCCTTGCTGATGAGAAAAATGCAATGTCATCAGCATAGAGATAGAGTTGTACATCCTTATGGATTGGCACAGAAGATAACAAAATATTGAACAAAAGTGGCGAAAGAACTGATCCCTGTGGTACGCCTCTCGTCTGTTTATACGTATCCGATGTCACCCCATCCTTGAAACAAAAAAATTCTCTATCGAAAAGGAACTCTTGTATCCAGGCTACTAAATAGTCTGGAACAAAACAGCTAACTAATCGAGAAATTAAAATTGCATGTTCGACACTGTCATATGCTTTAGCAATATCTAAAGTTACCAATGCCGATATATCTCCTGATTGTCCTGCGAGTCGAATGCGGCTTTCTAAATCAACGTGAGCTGACCAAATGGAACAATGAGGCCTAAATCCTATTTCTCTAGAGCACAGAATACCACGAGAAGAAGTAAATTCAAGGAGCCGGACATGAATTACTTTTTCTACAATTTTGACTAGATTCGATGTAAGTGCAATTGGCCGAATGTTGTCCAAGATATATCCGAGGTTTTCTTTTTCAAGCAAAAGCACAATTTTTGCAATTTTCCAAGAGGTCGGAATCCATGTATATTGTAGTGAACAGTTAACTATATTCAAGAGCTCATCTGGGAAAGAGTTAAACAATAATTTAATAATAGTAATGGTGATACGGTCCGGTCCAGGAGCCGATTGATGTGCAGATAAGATGACATCGGATAATTCTGTCATGGTAACTTCTACAAATTCAGATGTCGAAATTTTGAACCTCCTCGGTCTGGGACACAGCGAAGAAAAGCGTGCTTCAAGCCCTTTCGCGATATTATTTAGTGAATTCGCCGCGTCTTTGGGGGATAGAACAGCAGAAAATGACCATACGGACTGTTGAACATCTTTTTTGTTGCGTAAGAACCTAAAAAGTGCCGACCTTCTTTCTCATTTTGACAAAGACGTATGTATTGCATTTTTTTGTTCATCTTTAGCTTTCGCCACAGTTCGTTTTAATAGAGCTGCATAGAAATTATAGTCCATCCAATTTTTCGGTGAATGATTATGTTGGAGACTTTTCCACGCTGCTTTTCTTCGCCTATAATCCCGTGTGCAAGCATCGTTCCACCATGATGACTTCGACGGCGAGCTGCAAGACATAACCGTAAACTCAGCAGGCTGAATAGAAGAGTTTAAAAGCGATACGACAGAGTCAGCCCTCCGTTGTTCATCATAAGTACTCAACGCTGATAAGCCTGCATTTATAGTTGATTTATAAGTTGTATAATTATTGAGTCGTCTTTGTCGTATGATAGGAGCCTGACGTGAAAGTATAATTTCAAAAGTGATGGCTAAGTGATCGCTACTTGTTCCATTGTCAAAGGTGTCCCAAGATGAGATAGACATGTTAGCAGAGGAGAAAGTCAGATTTAATGCAGAAGAGAATCGCCCACGTAGAAAGGTAATTTGTCCTGAATTGTGACATTGAAAATTGTTGTCATGCACCCAATTCCACAACCTCTTTCCACAACCATCCGTTTTAATTCCCCAAGAAGTATGATGCGAATTAAAATCTCCTGCCAGGAGCGTTGCATTTGAACAGTTTCGGAACAGTGAGTCCAGGTGATCAGTGTTCTTGACTCCGTTCGGGAAGTACGTATTAACCACTGTAAACGCAGAGCAACCTGGCAGCAAAAAAGCTAATCCTAAAATTTCGCAGTCTGAACACACATGTTCAAAAGTTACAGTTACCTTATGATACATTTTTGATGAAACTAGTATTAGCAGCCCACCGCCTCTACCTGGACGATCTAAACGAAATGTTCGAAAATTATTAATAGTAAATCTTTGATGTGACGAAAGCCATGATTCCTGAAGTAAAATAACATCTGGTATTATTTTGTGTACTAAATAAAGAAGGTCAACGTAACCTGAGGAATAGAGCGGCAATTCCATTGGAGAACCTTTACTGATGCTATGACGATCCTAGAATGGATGACTCCACGGCAGAACGCAACGCATCCTGCTCGTGGTGATCATTGTTCTTTCCTTTTTTAGGCTTAGATTTAGGAGTATCCGTGGGAGAAAGTGGGGAACCCTTGCGTCTATTGCTGATGGTCCCAAGCCTCATGTGTCCAAATGAGTGGCTAGGTCCCGCAGTTGCTGAGACCGGAGAACAAACTGAGGTATCGGACTCAACCTCTGCCTGATTTTCAAAGTTCGATTCATTTGAATGGCGCGCGGGAGTACTACACGGGGTGGGGTCAGCAGCAGCAGAGTGCGATTGGAGGAGGCTATTAAATTTGGCAGTTAGCATCTCAGTTATACCTTCGGCAAAAGTATTAAACTATTGGCATTGCCTTGTCAATGGCTGCGGCTACAGCGGCCGAAACTGTGGCTTCTAGAGATGTTGACTGACGGGAAGCAGCTGCCGCGTAACCAACATCGCGCTCCTTTATTGCTGATATTGCTTCCGCACGGGAACAATGACGTTTCTCCGCGATCTCAAGCATCTGAATCTCATGGCCTCGCGCAGGGCAGTTACTATCTGTAGCACTATGAGATCCATCGCACAAGTAACACCTAGGTGCATCTTCGTCGCAGGCTGATGTAGAGTGAGAGCCGCCGCAATTACAGCATCTCACTGAAGATCTACATGCATTAGCACTGTGGCCAAATCTCCAGCAGTTTCGGCACTGCAATGGCCTAGGTGACAATGTCTCCACGCGGAAGAAATACGGCCAAGCCTTCACTTCAGACGGGCGCGTTAAACCGGCGAACGAGACGATGACGCTCTCAGTTGGGACTCGGTTATCACCCACCGACCTATTGCATCTATAAACAGAAACAACACCAGCCGGAGAGAGCATCTTCAAAAGGGCCTCAGGAGTAATATCGGTAGGAACCCCGCGAACAATGCCTTTCACGCATGCGAGATGAGGAGGGACGAAAGCACGAACCGCGATGCTAGTGAATCTCGTGCAGTTAAGCAAATCATTAAGGCACTGAACATTAGAAGACTTACATAGAATGCCTGTCTTGCCAAAACGCCTCACCTCCGAGATGTCAACGAAGTGCTCGGTAATACTGCGCAGCTCCTCCTGGAACCTTTCTGATTCGGTTAGCCGAATGGAACTACCATCCGTGGGAACGAGCGCCATGGGCAAGGTACTGACTCCGTTCCGAAGAAAACACTCCAGGGGCACCGACTCAGTGGGACGGCATTCACGGTCCCCGAAAAAAAAAACTATAGAAGAAACAAAGCCCTACGAGCAGTTAAAATGTGGCCAATCCCCTTTCGGATACGAGACAAGAGGTGTCCGCGCCAGTGTCGACTAAAGCTGTGACTTCTTCGTCTTCTATGCTGACTGGTATATCCGATGTTACAACGAGCCTTGGATCACCTGAGTGCGTTTGAACGTCGGTCTCTTGTCGTTGCCGTCGTCGCTTGCGGCTTAATGGAGGATATTCGGTACACTCGGCGTCAGCGGCCTCACCTCCGGAGGTCGCTGAACTCAGTTTTCCAGGTTTGCAGGGCTGGGCGAACGGCGCCTAGGGGCGTCTCGACGGAAGGCAGGACTTGGCGACCGGTATCGTGACGGAGCCGGTGACGACGAGCGAGGCTCGTGCCTTGGCTGTTCGAAGAAATTGGGACGACTCGCCAGGAAGCTCTCGATCTCCACCGGATGCTCACCAGGTCATGTGCGCGGCGCATGCTGAGCGCATGCGGCCCAGACCCACGCGTCGGTAGGGACACGTCCTGTAGATATGGCCGGCTTCGCGGCAATGAAAACAGAGTGGACTGTGGTCAGGAGCGCACCAGACATCACTCTTTCTTGGCCTGGACTCCTTGATAAACAGCGTATTACGACGGCTGAACCCGACTTCTGTCTGTTCCATGGTGCACACGACGTTTGAGGTATTATACAGCGAAGGACGTCGTACGGCTTCCGCATAAGTCATCCTAACTTGCTCCTGCGGCGGTGGTGCCCCGAAACGTTCGGGAACTTGGATGGCTTGCCTGATCTCGTCTCGCACCATCTCCGCCACAGAAAGTCGCGCGACCGGGGGCTCGACCGCCTGCATTTTTTGAAGTTCTTCTCTTATCACCGCTCTTATTAATTCTCTCAGGTCGCTTACGTCGCTTCCCAGTGTCACGTTAGGGACGCCACTCAAAATTGCAGTCACGTTTCGATTGTACTGCCTGGCGCGCTGTTGTAGTGCCCTTTCCTTTGCAGTGGCTTCAGCGAGAAAGGCCGCAAGCGTAGTCGGTGGGTTGCGGATAAGGCCGGCAAAAATTTCCTGCTGTACACCTCGCATTAGGTGTCGAACTTTTTTGTCTTCGGGCATTGAAGCATCTGCGCGTCTGAAGAGCCGAGCCATATCTTCAATACATGCCGTGACGCTCTCATTAGGGCCTTGAATTGTTGCCTGCATCGCCAACTCCGCTCTCTACTTTCTGTCGGCGCTGGTGTAGGCGGCAACTGCCGACGAAATTCGTCCCGCGATGTCAGTGTCGTCTCGTGGTTTTCGAACCACGTCTTTGCGGAATCCCCGTGAGCGAAGTACACTTGCGCTCTTGGGACCAATCGTTGAATTCGGCTACCCTTTCGAAGTGGTCAAGCCAGTCTTCGACGTCTTCAAGAGCACTTCTGTGGGTGATTGCGGCTGATGCAAAAGGACCTGCGTCGGTGCGGCAAGCGCAGTAGTAGACGGTTGGTGCATCGTCCTGGTAGGATCAGGTAGCAGACCGTGCTATGGATGGAGCCCCTGAAGACGACGGCTGGTACGGACGTGTAGCGGGGTGAGTGCTGTCGGACTACACACTGGCGACGAGTCAGGAGTGCGATGCGTCTCGGGCGATCGTATCATTTACCCAGCAACGTGACAATATGAGCTCACCTTTCTTTGCCGGGAGAAGAAACGAGTACAACATCGCGGTGTTGGTGTATTACTCGAGGGCCATGGCTAAGTGGCAGAAGCGAAGTCCCACAAACTTCATGACTACGTTTGTGCTATGTCCCAGTGACATGCATATATGCCGGTGCAGAATGAATATGACGCATCGTGTATGCAACGCAACACAAACAATATAAACAAAGTAATAAGACAAAAATACAGATTAAACGCACTCTGTGAACCAATCCAATGCGAAGCATTTGGCAGGTCACATACTATAAACTGGCTCTGGGGTAGAACACTGCAGGGAATAACTTGAAAGCCTGACCCATGGGCTCAGGCAGAGTAAATAATTGCCTCAGGCACAAGCCGGACTCAGGTCTAGGAGCTTCGGGCTCAGGTCAGGCTCGTACCTCAATCGGGCAGTAACGTTATTTGCAACTCCGCAGAACTGTAAACTATAACATCTGCAAACCTGTAAAAACTATAGGCCAGTTGCGACGCCGTTGTCCCGCCATCGTTGTCATACTGTAGTCGTCATCCTTTTGTTATCATGTAGTCGTCGTAACATCATCAGCATTTAGCAATGCCATCCACTGTCTCCATGCCGTAGTTGCCATAGCAATTTCGTCATTCCATCGACGTTATTCCTTCTTGGTCATAGCGTTGTAATTTTAGGCTTTAAAATATTGTGTAATCTGCCGCCGTTGTCATACAATCCACATTATTGCGTCATCGTGATACAGTCGCTCCCATGCAATTGTTCTCATACCATCATCGTTATGCCGTAGGGGTGGTTCCGCCGTCGTGACTCCATATTCTTCACCCGATTCGTCTGATACCGTCGTCGGCCTGCCAACGTCGCCAACAGCTGACACGCCATCGTCGCCATACGCATGGAGGAAGGAAAAATATAGGAGGGAGCATAACGTCACGCAGCCAGCCTTGGCAAGCGAACGCTTCGTGTAGCCAGCAGTGGTGGCCCAACACGTGATCTCTTGTGTCGAGATCACGGAGAATCAAGATTTGCCGAGGCGTTTGGTTACCGGTAGTTTTTATTCGGTGCGCGGTCGGCCGGCAGCTGCTCACATGCAGGAAGGCAAAAGATTTTTCCTTGTTTTGTTTTTTGCCTCTCGGTTTTGTTTATTTCAAGAGTATCAAACGGTTTCGAATGGGTACTGAAAAAAATCAACCGGGAGTCTTAAAACCTACCGCGCGCTCCGATGCTTCCTCCGTCCTCTGACGTTTTCACCACGTGTTGGGCCACCACAGTCAGCGACAATCACGGCGCGGGAGGCTCCCTCATTTTTTCCCTTCCTCCATGAGTATACGCTCGTCATCCCATTGTCCCATTGTCGTGATGCCGTCGTCCCCATGTTGCTGTACTGATTTTATCACTCTAGAAACGTCATTCAACTGCGATGCCTTCGCCATCATACCGTCTTCATCGTGCCATCAGTCATTCGTTTGTTGTCATTCCCTTCAAATCACGCTGCCAACATTCACTCGTGATTATGTCCCCGTGGTCATTCTAGTGTCGCCATTACGTCGTCTTGATACAATTGTCATGTATTTGATATTGATCCTTTTCGCGGCGCTCCCGTGGGCGCTGCCATGTTTGATCACGTGGTGACGCGTCCATCGCTTGCCTCAGCCGCCTCCGTTGCCTTCGCGTTTACAATGCAAGCGCGTGACGCCGGTGCGGCGCAGCAAACCGGCGTTTCGACGCATATCGTAGACGATGACTGTGTGCACGACCCGAAGCTTTGGTCACAGCTTTAAAGAACATTTAAGTGTTTTCAGAGCTCATTACGCCTTGTCCAAACGGCGCGAGTAGCGTATACGGTTCTTGTACAGAGGTCAACACTCATGTCTAGAACAACGGAGCGTCGCGCTCGGGACTGTACGAGCGACATCTACAGTTTGAAATGGGTCACATCTGAGCATGCGCGGTGCCAATGACGCACCTGCCTCGCATTTTCTCTCCTTGTTTATCGCCGCGGCTGCAAGAACTGCTTTCGCCGGCAGAAGCGCTATCAACGTTGTAGCGCCGCCAAAAAAGAAAAACGCGGGGAATCGCCCGGCTCGGCGCCCTTATACTGCAGGCTTATTCTCAGTTCGCGGTATCGTCATACCGCCATTGGGTCGCACATATATCTCGCGCTTCGCGCCATGGATTTTGCATAACGCATTGCGTTTATTGCCGTCTGTTAGGACTGAATTATACAAACCCACTTTCATCGTTTATTGGTCGTCCACCCACCAACGCTAATTGCGAATAATTGTAGGTTTCGATCGAACACACAGAAAAATGCTGCCCAGATATCCTGAACTTATGAAATTTATTTAAATCAACACACGGAGGTACCTCAAGAACGCTGTCAAATGTAAGCACAACATACATGAATGGTAAGCGGAAGCATTTTCTTGTGCGTTTCGTGAGCGAACATTGTCAATGATAACATTGTCAATAAGAATAAGCTTAACCCTTTGAAGGTTTTTGCCGTATCTGTACGGCGGCGGTTTTCTGTCCCGCAAGGTCTTTGCCGTACGGGTACGGTTTCGATCCTCCGTTTGAAATTTCGCGCCATAATGACGATGCATGCTTACCGGGAGGTGCTGCCACCTTTTAGGACTTACAAGAAGCGTTTCACATTTGTCTGAAGAAATGTCAAAGAAATGTCAAATGTCAAAGAAATGTCATTTGGCTGAAGAAATTAAACATTCACTGTTAAGATCACCGTGTACTATCGTCAGTCAAAGCAAACACCAGAGAAAGCTTAGCTTACTCTGCTTACCACACTGAGTCAGATCCACATAATTTTATTGCGATTGCAAATATATGGACACTCCAGGCACATTTCCGCCATCGTCGTCGACGTGATGTTTCGTATAATGTCCAAGTGCGATAACGTCGTGGCTGCGCGCCGTATGGTATGGGTAAAGTGAAAGCGTGAGAGGGTGAGCAAAGAATCGCGTGCGCAATCTCGCTCAGTCTCGCGTGCGCAAGGGAGGAAGGCAGGGAAAAAGCGCTCCGTCTTCCATCGCGCACAAGGCCGCAGGGAAAGTGGGGGACGTTTTACTCCCGTGGCGGCTACGTATGGCGCGGCTGAGCGCGGCCGCGCGGCCCCGATCTAGAAAGCGATCTGCGCTGGGTACAAAGACTAGGCGGGCCGATATGGCTGGGACCCTATAACGTAAAACTATTCCAATCTGTTTTCCTTCTAATCACCTGATGTCCAATTTACGTAACCCCCAACGCAAGCATCGGGCGGTGACTCGCAGCATTGTTTGAGAAGGCTATTGAAACGCTCTCCTATTTTATAGGAGGTCACATGTTTGCTTTCAAAAGGAATAGCATTGCCTAAATTAACATATATATATCTTACCTGATTGGCTGACCAAGGGCGATGAGCACGCAGAAGTGGAGGGGGTAACGTGGGGCCGGGCTAGCGCAGTGAAAGTAGATAACCTGATGAGCAGGGTGTTGCCGGCGTCTGCGTTTGCCCTGCTTCTTCTTACTTAGCTTTCGGTGTCTGCTATAAAATCACGTCGCCGTGCAACGGAAACGTAACAATGCAGCTAAAACGAATCTTCAGTGAACAAAATTTGACATAGCGATGTCGTTTTCGTGCTGAAAGGACTCGACAACCATATAATGTCACGCAAAATTTTTAATATAGGCAAATAAATCCATTCTCCACGGCAGCTCTGACTAGCCAGTGCCAGAGCGATCGGCGGGTACCCACCTTCTATTGATGTCGGAACGGGGCAGTGTCCGGCTATCAAAAAGAAAATTAAGTTTTGATCGGCGTAATAATGCATCTTTAATGCGTACAAGCCACCTTGACGCAGTGATTTTGCGCAGTTTTTGGACGTCAGGTGACAGACAGGCGAAGTGGACGCAGCCCGAAAACGTTTGACCAATTGCGGATGGCTCATGGTAAAAAGGCATAGAATCGAAAAATAATATTTTTCTGTTGTTCGGTCTCACATGCATAATTAGTGTGCACACGTCATATAAGAGTGAGTAGCTCTCGCGGTTTTTTAACAGCGGAGCTGTTTAAGCCGAGCGTTAGTCCGTAACCTGCGGACAGAAATTGTGGGCCGATCCTGGGGGTAGTGCAGAAAGGGTCCAAGCGCAATGACACATACCTCTGTGAACTGGCGAAGCTGAGCCTGGATAAGTCTAGCTAAGCATGGTTGGGACTACTTAAGGTTAGTCTCTCATCGATAGACAATCGATAGTCAACCAGCAGCTAATTGATAATCGATAAATGATCAATAAATTCCGGAAAATGCTGGGAATGACTTGGTAGTGCTTAGCCTAGTCCAAAAGTCATGCCAAGCTAGGTGCCCATCAGCTCCGCTTTCCCTGTAGCATTGCGCCTCCCGTGCAAGCTACGCTAATATTTTTCCTTTACGTTGCGTGAAATACAAGTGAAGTTGGGCAATCAAGGAGGCCTGATTGCAAAAATAGAAGGAGTTTGGAATAGCTTTTCATTAAGGTGCCCCTGATGCCTTCGTGTGTGGTGTATTCTCGGCGCAATTAGCGTTGAAGCTAGAAGTAGTACGATGAACAATTCGCTCGCTGTTGCTGCCACTCTCCCCCACGCCATCGTTTTGACAGCGAGTGTCCGCGCTTATCGAGAGAGATGTGCTCGTTTGTGATTGTGAGCGCGTGACAACGTGCAGGTTAATTTAGTTAGTAAGCGAATGTTTACAGCCGTTTATGCAGCTGATAAAACGACTAACCTTAGTTTGCACAGCTGTCTAATAAATTTATGTCGCAATCAGTGATTCGCCTGTCGGGCGAAATTGACCTTATTGTTAATAATATTGTAGTTAATATTATTATTACTTAATACGCTCAAGCCAGGCGCAATATACATACAAGTTTCGAATACGGGCGCAGTTCTGTCTTCTTGCGAATGAGTGCCGATAATTTTTTTCGAGCAAATGCGGCACAGCGTGTCGTTTACAAAAAGCAGCTTGGTGTCTGCCACTGCGGATACGGTGGCATAGACATGTTGTAAATCCGGTTTTCTATTGGATGGCGCATATCAGCACGCAGAAAGAGAATTTCGGGTGGTGGGTCGATTCCTTGTTGGAAAAATGGATATATTCTCTCGCGCAAGCCGTTGCTTTAAAAGTGAATCCAAAGTACAAGTGCCCAAAAATGGTGGTATTAGGTAGTGTGCGCTCTTTCCCGTCTCTTGTTGTTTTCTTCCTGTTTGTTTTGGGCAGCGTCTCAATACATTAACATAAGGTCACTGTCTCGTTCGACGGAAACACCTAAACATTTTTGCAGTAGGTAGAGTCATCTGCGTTCGGCGTTCTTGGAAGTAGTCCCCTTCCGAGGTGATCAAAAAGCACAGTGCTACTTCATCTTTCTTTTCCTTTTATTAAACGTGCGACAATTAACGGTAGTGCGCGAAGGCGAGTATTACAAGCTTTTGCGCTGCAGTCGTTTTTTATTGAAAGTTGCACACGTGGCTCCACTCTCGTGCGGCCGAGACGTGGACTGTCAGAGTATGGTCATTTATCGGACAATGCCAGGGCTACTACTTTTGTTTTCTCGCCAAAAAAACGTCCAACCCCCCTAGTCAGTCAAATAACAGTCATAACCTTACCACAAACAAGACAAATTGGCTTTGTGCTTTTGAAAGCGGATAGTGACAGTCTATCGACTCTTTGTCTTTGGATCTTAGCACTTGCTTTCTTTCAAGCCCATACTGCCCTAGAAAAAAGTCGGCAGAATTTCTTTTCTGGTTAAATCAAGCATTCTCAATAGGAAGTTAACATTTTCGACAGTGTTCGTCTTCTACCGCAGTGCGAGGTGTGTGGTGGCGTTGTGTAGAGATTTGGGGGAAAAAACGGTCAAATACGATATTGAGCAGCTGACTGCTGCACTCTCGTTAAATGCTAAACGCTTTTAGGGTGGCATGACACCATTTACACACCCTTACGTTGTCATTTTCCTGGCACATGAAAAATTTGTGCTCTTCAAATGAATGTTCTATGGTGTAAGTGCTGCATTGTTTTGCTTCTTTTATTTAATGTACTGAGCTTGAAAATGCCGCTAGTCAGACATAATAGAGCACAGAGAAAAGGCCCAACTGCACGCGGCATAGTCTTATCCTTACAATAATATCGCTAACGAGACAGATCATGAATCCAACTACAAAATGATATCTCGCACCAAAGGAATGTGGGAAAAACCACTAGGACACACTAAGTTCGACAATCTTATTGTTAACAGGTGATTCAAGGGTGACGCAAGGCGACAACTGTTGGATATGACGGCGTGCATACGACTAGACCATCAATAGAATAACATGACTTTAGTGAACCAAGAACCAATATGCAGGCCATGCGGTAAAACTTTATTATAGGGACACATTTTCAGCATTGTTCGTACAACTCAACGCTTGAAGCCTGTGTATATTTGCGGTGGTACGTATATGTTTTATTGCTGCATGGCCCACTTTGGTTATTAGCCTGCGTAACACCGTGACTAAATTTCGCCTCATCGCACGCACATTTAAGCCTTCTTGAAAACAGAACCAGGACGATTCAGTCACTGGAACAGCTATTCATTTATTTATCACACAGTCCCATATTCGCTCGAGGAGGATTATAGCGGGGAGCATGTATACACGCATTAAAACTTTTTTCAAGGTAACATTATAAGAAGTGATACCCAAACCAAACAAGATCTAAAACAGAGAAACAAACACCAGGGGCCGAATTCACAAAGCTTTTCGATCGTAAGTGCTGCACCACGATTGGCTGACACCTGCTTCTGCGAACAGTTTTAGCGTGAGAACGTTTTTGTGAATCCGGCCCCAGTATGTAGCATACAAAAAAAATATGGTGAGGCATTAAAAACAAAATAAAAGAAAAGCCTCGTAGTTACCATGAGCCTAAAAGAAAAAGATTTTGGAATTAAAGGCGTGTAAAATTGTTCTACATTACCAGGAATTTGGTGATGATGATGATGATGATGATTTATTGGCATCCCCTTTGAAACGGGGCGGCGACAAATAGTCACCTAGCCTGCTTGATTTAATCAGGTATACTATAGATGTTCTTTATCTTGCATTTTTGTATACCTATCATTATTTTTCTTTTTCAAAAATTTACCTTGTACCGCTGCCTATGATTTTAAGAGATCAGGTCGCATCCATCTTTTCCCTACTTTTTTTCCACCAGTACTCTAATCGTCTCTTGCTGATCTCTACGGCTGATCTGTTTATGTTTCCTTCCACTTTAAACCCAAGCGCTTCTGGGAGGTGCACGTTACCTACGGTTCTCGCTGGGTGGATCCCGTCGCATTCCATTAGGATGTGCTGAGTGGTCTCTGGATCTTTACTGCAGCATACACATGTCTCATCTAATTCCGACTATTTGTTCCGATATGTTTTCGTCCTTAGGCAACCGGCTCGAGCCTCAAATAGCAAGGCAGTGCCCTTTGTGTTATCGTACAGATTTTCCCTTCTAATTTCTTTCTTCTCATTCTTGTAAATCTCCATTGTCCTTTTCGTTTCCATTCTTTGCATCCAATTCACGGTCTCTGTTTCTCTCACTTTCTTTCTGATGACCCCTGGTTGTCTATTTACAGTTTCGATTATCCTGTACTTGGTTGCCAACTTCCTTGACCTCTTCCTCCATTCTGTGTCCACGCTTTTCATGTAGAGATACTTGTGCACTTTAGCCGCCCATTTATTTTCATCCATGTTCCTGAGCCTTTCTTCAAAACTAATTTTGCTTTGTGCTTCTCTGACTTCAAAAGAGGCCCAACCCATGTCTCCATGCACTGCCTCATTTGTCGTATTACCGTGTGCTCCCAAAGCCAACCGGCCTACTGATCTTTGGTTAACTTCCAAACCCGCCAATATATCCGATTTTAAGCATATAATGGCATTTGCGAATGTTAGCGCTGGCACCATTACTCCTTTCCAGATTCCACGCACCACCTCATACTTATTGTGGCCCCACAGTGCTCTGTGTTTCATTAATGCTGCATTCCGCTTCCTCTTTATTTTCAGATTATCTTGGTGGTTGCTTGAGTAATTCTTTCCTTCGTTTATGTGTACGCCGAGGTACTTATATTGCTTCACTATGGGTATTACTTGCTGTTGAATTGACACCACGAAGTTACTCGTGTGCTCATTAAAGATCATAATCCCTGATTTCTCTGTGCTAAACTTAAGGCCTAGATTTGTCGCTGCGTTCCCACAGATATTCGCAAGTATCTGTAAATCTTTTTTATTGTCCGCTAGTAGCACAATGTCGTCTGCGTACATCAGTCCAGGGATCTTCTGTTGCACCATTTGTCCATTACGCATGTAGGATAAATCAAAACCTAATTCGCTGTTTTCCAGTCGTCTTTCTATGCCCTTGACGTAAAGCGTGAACAACAATGGTGACAGAGGGCATCCTTGCTTCAATCCTTGGTGAATTCCCACCATTTCATTTCCTTTTCGGCCTTCCCATGCCACTTGTACTTGGTTGTCTCGATATATCTCCCTCAGCAGCTCCACGAAATCGTCATCTATGCCTTCGTATTGAAGAATATCCCACAACAATTCCCTGTCTACGTTGTCATAAGCTCCTTTAATATCTAGAAATGCTATCCATAAAGGTCTTTTCTGAGCTACTGAAATCTCTATGCACTGAGTTAGTACAAACATATTGTCTTCTAAGCGTCTGCCTGGCCTGAACCCATTCTGTAGTTCCCCCAATACACCGTTTTCCTCCACCCACTTCGACAGTTCTAATTTTATGGCTTGCATTGCCATTCTATATATCACCGACGTTACTGTAACTGGCCTGTACGAGCTCGTCTTATCCTTATCTCCTTTGCCTTTGTAGATAAGATTCATCTTGCTTTCACGCCATCCAACGGGAATATTCTTTGTTCTAATCACTTGCTCTATGGCATTAGTCAGCAGTGCCTTGCTTTTTGGACCGAGGTTTTTGATTAGCTGTATTGGGATTTCATCGGGTCCTGCTGCCGTGTTGTTAGGGACATTTTCTGCTGCCTTTTTCCAATAAAAGCTTTCTATGCTGAATTTTGATCTCTCAGGCCTCTCTATTGTTGCTGGATCTGTTGTCTGAACTACGCTTTTTCTCGTACCGAAGTTATGCCTGATAACGTCTGTGATGTACCGCAGCGCATCATCGCCTTCATAGATGTTACCGTTTTCATCCCTTATAGCCGTTTGCGAGTTTCTAGTTGGAGCTCCGAGTGCTTTTATATGGTTCCAGAATCTTTTTGGGGCGCCTTTGTCTCTTTTGTGAATGTTATGCACCCAACGTTCACTTGCGCATTTAATTTTCTCTTGCACGAGCTCACTCGCAACCCTTTTCTTTTCTCGGTATGTATTCCATCTAAGGAGCACCTCTTCTTCTTGTAATCCCAACTTTTTGGCTTCTCGATGAACCCTAGATGCATCTTTACGCTCTTCTATAGCTTGTTTAATTTCCTTGTTCCACCACTTACGTGGTTTCCTCTTTCCAATCCAACAATTGTATTGCCGTGTCCGCCTTATTTCATGCTGCATAACCTCCACCAGTTCCTTATATTCCCAGACTGCTGTAGGAAAAGCCTCAATTTTCTTCTCTATGTTGTTTGCGATCTCTGTTATTTGCTCGTCATTCATTTTTAAAAACTGTGAGGCTATTGGTTCATGTTCTGCGCTGGTATCTCTCCCAAACTTTAATGCTAAACGTCTATGATCGCTTCCCAGGCTATTTTTTCCATTTTCGTCTATTATCATTTGGTCCAGTTGTTCGTATACCATTTCTGAGACTAAGGCGTAGTCGATACATGACTGCCTGTTTCCGCATTGCCACGTTACCTGTCCATGACACTTATTCTCCCTGTTAACTACTATAAGGTTCTGTTCATCACACAAATCCAGCACTAGAGAGCCGTTGTAATCAGTATATCCGTCTAAATCGTCCATGTGCGCGTTCATATCTCCCACTAATATCACCTGGCCCGAGTTACTGAACTCATTAATATCGCTTCTAATGCAATCGACCAATTCCTTATTTTTTCCCTGCTATCACTACCTGTCCACAGGTAAGCTACTCCCAGCCACGTCTTTTTACCTAGCCATGTACCACTAATCCATAAATGCTCTTTACATGTCTCGTTTACCCTTCGCCACTTCAGACCTCGCCTAATTAGTACGCCTACGCCTCCGCCTTTCCTTGACCCGGTCATTCTGTTGCACCCTTCCCATACAAAGTTGTCAATAACAGGCGGCTGCTCCAAATCTCGTAGATGCGTTTCGGTCAAGGCGTACACACTAATCGCTTCATCATTCAGTTGCGTTTGAATTTCCAGCCATTTTTCCTGCTTACGACCACCCTGCATGTTAATGCAGCAAATTTTACCTTCTCTATTCTTATCCTTTCTGCGTCTTTTCCTGACTCCTGGTCGCCTAATTCTGCCCTGTACTGGTGTTTCGCTATGTTCAATACTTAATCCTGCTTCCTGATTGCCTGGGGCCCGCCTAAAAAAGCTACAGCTCGTGCCGCGAATCGATTTCCGACCGGTGTTGCTACACTTTCACTAAAATGTATCCCGTCACGCACAAAAGCGCCTTCGCGGCCTGCTCGGTGCACTTCACGGTTGATGTCAATGACCGTAAAATTCATTGCTTTAGCTAGAGTCCAAACTTCCCTGTTTACTGCAAGAACTGCCCTTTCAATTTTATAACCCTGCCTTTCAACCTCTGGCACCGTGCACACCGCGATTTGTACTTCTTTTGAAACATTCCGCAGGTCGGTGACCCCTTTGGCTACTTGCTTTGTGATTCCTGCTCCTCGTCCATTCAGTACGTCAATCACTCCGCCCATTGCGACATCGCCGAACAGCGCCTCTAGCGGCCGCCTCTGAAAACATGCGCGTTTTCTACGGGAGAGCGTCGTTTTTTCCAAATAACTAATCATAGAAGATATGTTTTAAAATATTCCCGTGGAAATAGGCTCTTGGCGCTTAGCCCGAAATAACATGCAAGTGGTACCATTACTTACGGCAGAAAACTCGTTCCATATTGCGGGTGAAGTTTCAGTTATGGGAGTCTATTGAAAAGCCAAAATTTTGGAGGCTTTTTTGGCCAGTAAAAAGCAATTTGCGATGAACCTATTGCATTTACTGACGTATTCCTGGGGATTTATCAACTTCAATGACTTATCAACTTCAATGAATCAGCTTTCAGCTAGTTGCCGCAGCAGTTCTTGAAATGGCAAAGAAGTCGTTCCAAAATCGCAGTTTTCATAACAAGGTCGCGGAATTTATTGTAGTACATATATAAACCTAGTTTTCGCCAACAGCAGCGCTTCGAAGCGGTAGCCGAGCGTGTTGAGCGACCACAGATCAAGATCGCTGATAACCACGATCGTGAGTTCGCAGGTTCAAAGCCAGCTGTGCCGCGCTTCTTCTTATCAATTTGTCGCTGTTTAGTTTGGCAGTTTTCCACCCGATGGCATATTCCGAAATGCAGGACATTTGGTTACGGCTCTTGTTTAGTTTCTTTCTACTGTACCAACGTCTTCCTAAAAAATAGCTGGCTGGTTTAGAGAACATGCGAACGTGTTTCCAATCATCTTTTGCACTTTAGGTATATTGTATTTTGGAAAATAAACCCAGGTAACGTGTTTTGAAAGTACATTTCTTTCTTAAGGTGAATATTTATGAAGACATTACTAAGAAATATTTTGCCTTTTCAGCTACGTCTTGGGAAAGGCGTGTTTTGTGCAACTCTTGTGCGGCTTGAAACGTGCCACAAAAATAAATAGCGCCCAGTGTGTGCAATTAAAAGACACAGAAGTAGAAAAGTTGGCTGCAGCCCCAGACGTAGTATTTTTACAAAGGAATACAGTTGAAGCTATTTGACTGAGTGTATTTGCATTATATCAAAGCAGAATTTTTGCGTATACCTGACCTTCAGTGCAAATGAAGGATATCCGAATTATTGCACAAGCGTGTTTGCTTAGTACAAACCAGTACCTCGAAACATAAACATTCTACCCTCAATATGCAGCGCACGTGTCCTATCATTTGAACCATTCCCATATACCTTCACAAAATTCCAGAAATACTAAAACTCTTCATATCCTTTTACCCTTTTACCACAACTTACGCAGAGGAGTATTGGAAATTATGCGAAAAGACTCTGGGACGTGTTAATGTAGCCTGTCGTGAAAAAATAGAGAACGACTGCAAACACAGACTACACCCTTTTTGAATTATGCCCACAAAGTTGTGCAAAAAGACACTGTTTTCGGCTACAATTACCGAAGTTGCCATATAGCATTCTGCTGTACTGTTCTTGACTAACTCTATTGCTGAATCAGGTCACAGCACCATGATATGATTCCTGGTGCAATTCTTTAGTAATTATGTGCGAATATTCTTCTACCCTAAATTTAACGTGTTTGAATAATTGAAGAAACATGAGAAAGGACCGTGACGGTTTGCAGAAATGTTCCTTTATTATAATCGTTTATGACCCATATCGGTACGGTCGTTTTGTCATGATCACGCCAGCGTGCTCTGAGCATCATTTATCATTTTGTCTACTGCCTATAAATAAAATACAAAAGTGCCGTTCCTTGTGTGTGAGTAGCACAATGGCAGCTGAACCTTTCACATGATCCTACTAAGCCAAACCTTCCCTTTTCTGCCATGGTGCCACAGGACATGTCAATTTCACACTTGATTTTCGCCCTTTCTGTTTCCTACAAAGCATAGGGAGGTACACAAGACGAACAGGCGAAATTTTGAAGTAGTCCTGAGATTTGAGTAAAATTTCATAGGCAATGTTATTATCCTTTATTTGTTTACAAATTTATTACACCTCATTGGTGATAATAATGACACTACATAGTAGTTCAGTTGTTATACTTAATACATCATGTCTGAGATGGCTGTCCTGAAAATTAACCAGGTGTAAGCATTGCATGACGTTGCCTGGAAGGCCATTCATTAAAAAACATGTGCAGAATAAAGAAAATACAGGTGTTCAATGGCACAGTCACAGTCAAAAGTTTACGCGGCCGAGATTCTGCGAATAAGTTCATTTTCAACACAGCCACGCCCACAGCCAGTAAAAGTATGCAAAACTTTTGTTTACTCTAGACTAGTATACGCTGCAAATCCGAATGCCACGATGCGTGCCTCAGGCGTAGAAATATAATATTTTTTCAGCTTGAGGCATGCGAAAGCTTTGGACGCTGACTATACGTTCTGAAGGCCAGGCTGCTTTTTAGCTTATACGTGATGACAAGCGCCGAGCTCTTGATGATGGAATATTAGAGCGTAGAATTGTAGAACTTGTGCTAGGTCAGGTGACTTCAGGACGCAAACCTAGCGATAGAAGCTCAGCATGCTTTTTGTTTATTAACACTGATGATAAATGAATAGTCAGAGTAAATTAATGTTACTGCCCGTTTCTGGACAGACTCGAGTGTAATGCCTACGTTCTATATCACTGAAGGTTCCATGCTAATTCCATACAGGGCATTCGTATTCGAATTTTGGCCTGTCTTACGCCTACTGAATCTTTAACACTGAGAAGAGGTAGGAAATTGCTTCTTGGGATGTAGCCGAGGCCATGGTAGATGTGATTAGTAATGCGGTATATGTGAGTAGGCTGACGGGATTACATGAAGTACGCCAACGTACCTAGGTTAAGTCACGGTGGAAATTACAGAGCCCTTTATTGTATATATGTTGAAGTCATGTGAGAGTGTCTCTGCTAAAAAGTTAGAAGTTTAATATCACGACTGAAGAGCCTTCTGTTAAGCTGTTGGTAAAAATGCTCTGTACGAAGTTCAATTGTGGTTTAAACTGCAACGTTATCAGCGTTTCCAAAAGAAAGCGACTACAAGTCCATCTTTCTCGGGCGTTCATTTCACCTAGGGTACCACTGCCTGACTCGTGACCTTTATATATTTAAATCTGCCCCGATGACGTTAGTTACGTTGCGGAAAAAATAAGTACCCTTTCTAAAGAATGAACCATCACAGCTTCCCGACAAAGCGCGGTACGTTGGCGCAAGTCGTCATGTGTGATCACGATAAGAACGACCACCCGTCGTTAGAAATGACTTGTCACTCCCCGGTTTTTCTTTTTTTTTTGTCAAGGACGCGACTAACCAGTAGAAGGGTAATCACGACTTTGGCATGATGCTTGCGACTTTTCTGGTTCCGGACGAGCGCGTTCTTTGTGTATAATTCAGGCGCCTGGCATCGAAAGGCTTACACCTTTAAAGAGCGAAAGGCTTTCACAGTCACTTCGGAAGCTCCACGGAAAACGCGGAAAATCAGTCCACTTTCAGCATAAGCGCTCTGAGCCAAGACACATATTTGCGAGAAAGGAGCTCCATTATTACCCATAGCGAGAAATGTATCCACAAATTACACCTCATTATACCGATGTGTTTATGAGCCGCACTCTGGTGCCTGTATTCTGTATTATGAAAAAAAAAATATAGTTTCTACAGTGTCAGTAGCCTAAACGTAAAACAGGAAATTGAAGTCATCACAAAGACTGTCATATATCATAAATTGCAAGAAAAAAAAACTAAAAATGTACTTCATAATACTCGCAATGCAAACTTTGATTCATGTGATTCATTTCAATTTCCTATCTGTTCCGACCGGCCGTGGTTTCTGAATGGCTATGGTGTTGGGTTGCTGAGCAAGAGGTCGCGGGATCGAATCCCGGCCACGGCGGCCGCATTTCGATGGGGGCGAAATGTGAAAACACCCGTGTACTTAGATTTAGGTGCACGGTAAAGAACCCCAGGTGGTCCAAATTATTCCGCAGTCCCTAACTACAGCGTGCCTGATAATCAGATCGTGGTTTTGGCACGTAAACGCCGATGATTTAATTAAAATTTTGAAACCTAGATGTTGCTAATCGTAGTGTTTAAGGGGAAATAAACATGCACTCTTAGCGCGCGCAGAAACTTCGCCGGTTTCTAGCGAGGGGAGCTTCGCGCCGTGACGCAGCAGACCCCTTCAAGCATTGACAGTGCAGCATGCTGCCGGCCGAAATATACGGGCGGTGGGGTGAAACTCGGATACGGCAGGGGCTGCCGTTTCAACGCGAGGATAGTTGGATGCGACGGACGTTCGCGCCGAAGATTAAAAAGTTTGTTGATATTAAAGCGACAGCTGTGCACTGTGACGTAGCCAAACATGGCGGGTTTTATTGGTGGATCATGAACGCAATCACAGAGAAGGTTTACTGCAAAGCGTTAAATGACGGGCAGAGGCGCGGTGGGCGATAGCCCTGTGGCGGCCCATGTGCAAAAAAATATTGTACCTTAAGTATCCTGACGTGATTTGAATTGGAAAGCATTATGACTCCTCTTAGTCACTACCAATAAAGACTTCTTAAGTATTACAACCTGTTTGCGATCCTTCCTTCGCTTTCTTTTCTCTGCGTTCATTAATCACCAGACCACAACCATTCAAAACACTTCGCCAAGTAGCTACGAATTGATATGGTGATCCACTTTAATCCACCTTAACCAAATTTAATTCAATGTAATTTAGTTTACTTCACCTTAATTCACTTGACTCCACCTTAAGTCACCCTTCTCTAACTTGTAACTTTATTTCACTTCACTGTAATTCACCTTAATTCACAATAACTACCCATAATTACTACTAATTAACGTCGTCATACCATTTACTATCTTCTCTATTACTACTGATTTCATTCAAGACGCTGATGAAGTCACATTGACTTTTGATACCACTCGTTGTGGATGACGCCAGGATTTTCTGCCTCATGGCTCATGTAATGCTTTCGCATTAATGACTACTGTAGACGACAACGGTCCGTCTGTACGGCGCAGAGTAAACAGCTTTCCCACTTTCATTGCGATTTGCGCAGCCCCGGTGCGCAGCGTCCCATCATGCTCAGGGTTGCTGCAGATAGTTCTTGCGCGGCGACGAGGGGAAGCGTGTATACTGCTCGAGTGCACGCGATAGGAGTGACACCGCTGCTCCGGCTTAAGCGGCCAGATGTGCTTCCTGACGCCGTGGTGGGAACGCGCCTTTGCCGATACGGATGGCACAAGAGCTGAAGCAAGTGGTATACCGGCGTTGTTTCCGCCATTTTCTCTGTTCTGTGCCGAGTAGAACGACTTATATTACTTGTCACGGCGTGACGACGCTCGGCCAACGGCGGTGCCGGCGGCGCGAGGAAAAGAGAGGCCCTGCGTATTCAGGGGCACTATCCATCACCAGTACATGGGAGCCCAAGCCCAGAGTCCACTAAAGTTTGCTTAAGAGATTTAATAGTGGAGATGTGGTTTATGGTAAATGAAAAAAAATAATCACGATAAGCAAGCCAAAGAATGTTGATTCCACTGTCAATCTGCATCAAATCGACAAATTTAACACATGAACACTTTTCTATAATCGCAATGGAACATTCGCATCACTTATGCTAAAACACTGCGTTGGATCTCATGTAAAGCTGTCATTGTTGTTGTACTTCCTCTATAATAATTATTTATTAATAATGTAATAGTAGTAGCAGTAGGGGTAGTAGTAGCAGTAGCAGCACTGATGGGACTTCAGACCCCCCCCCCCCCCCCCCCCCGAAATTATTTCGTGCTGGCATGAACCGCCGACCAGAACAACCACCGGCGCCGGGAATAATTCTGGATTTTGTCCACAATGGCCTTTTCACGCTCGAAAGCAGATTTCGGCACGCACTTTTGCGAACTCGGGCTGGATTTCGTCGCAACGCCCTTGGCACCTGGGGCGCGATCTTGTACGCGTTCCAAAATGGAACGGAGGCGTTCCGTTCCATTTTGGAACGCGTACAAGATCGCGCCCCTGGACTCGCATAAAGCAAGGAGCCCCATCCGAGCACAAACTTTCAAGGGTTTTTCGATAGCGAGCGGGCGCGTTGTGGCATTTCGCAGCGGCCACGGAATCTGCGGAGCCCATGGAATTCAATTCCGAAACTTTATGGGTATAAAGTTCTCATAAACTTATGACGCGAAAGGTGCGCTGACATTTCCAAAGCCGTGCTTTAGATTTTCAATTCTGGAACTTTATGGGTTTAATGTTCTTATAAACTTGAGCTAACATGCGCGCACTGGAGCCCTCGTGTCCAAGCCGTTTCCGAAATGGAAGGCCGCGCTCGCAATCTTCCACACACACGAAAATACTAAATATGACCGTGACTGCCAGCTGGCAGCTGATAATTTTCTCCAAACATTTTCACGAAGGGCGCCCGATGTGATCGATAAGCTGGACCAGGGCAGGCAAAGTGAAATAAGAGAAAACAGACGAAAGTTAACGACCTATTTTTGAGGCGGTTCTTTACAAGGTACCTAAACAAGGATGCCAACGACATCCAAGGAGTACTTTTAGGTTTTAGCACCGGAAAAGATGCCCTCTCTCATTGCGACTGCAGGTTCTATGTAAATGTGTAGAAACGGCTTCAGATTCTAGCCACCGTTCCAGTAACCACTTCAAGCGCAGATATTATATTTTTAACATGAGATTAGAAAAACTACTTGCGCTCTACAATGTCTGAGGAACACATGGTTAGGCAGGCAAAGTAAAATACGAGAAAACAGAAGAAAGTTAACGGCCTATTTTTGAGGCGGTTCTTTTTTGCGGACGACAAGGTCTGGCTCGACAAGGATGCCGACGTCCACAGAGACGTCGGTATCAACGTAAGTCATTGACCGCTTCACTAAACTTCCCTGCCGAGTTAAGTTTGTCCTTTAGATAGGGAAGCGGCAAAAATCAATGCAAGTAAATGTTCTCTTCCTTCAGGTACATAAACGCGTAATTATGAAAACGTATGACTGTTAATTAGTTTGTAAAACCGCAGAAATTATCGCCGTTTATTCAAACAGGTAGCATCATGATCAAAGCTATCGTGTGAAAACGAAAATTACGAGGACATCAATAACCAATTTTTACCGACCTTGTTTATTGAAAGTCCGGCCCTCGCGGCGCTTCCCAACAAACACACTCCGATATTGGGTAGTTTAACTTGCCGCATCATCTGTGGCTTTCGTTTGGTCTTTTCTTTCCTTTTTAGCTACCCGCTTTTACTTCTTTTTTGAACCGAAGCAATACCCTTCCTTAATTTTGGGTGCAGAAAATTTGTCGCCGCTCTGCAGGCAGTTAAATTACACACTTTCGTACTGATTTTTGCATTATTCCGATATTATCTACCCATATGGTGCTGTCGCGACCGCCGCATGGCCCAAGTACATATCACGAGTTCCTTTCAGACATAGCGCAAAAAAGTACGCACAGCTCACAAGAAGACACGACAGACGCGGAGGAGCGCTACTACCAACCGTTTATTTCAGTCAACAAACCCTCCGATTTATAAGGTGAACCACGTACACCAGTGTCACGCCCCTTTCCCATGCGAAGGTGATAAAAAGAAATCTAAAAAAGTTAACAGTACTATGTCCCTCAGGTAATAGAGTTCAAATAGTTCAGTTCGGCACTGTGCAAAAGAATGGACGCTTCGCTTATACAAATATCTGACTTCTTGTGGATGTAGAATGCTTCTAGAGCCACTCGGGCCGTGTAGTTTGTTGATTTGCCTAAGATAGTGGTCTCATAAAATCGTGCCTAACCACACGTAAAACCACACGTAATGATGTGGGCAACCAAATGTGCATACTTGTCCTTTTTTTCTTAACTTTTAGCGCATGCTCCCTGAGCCGGTCGTTTATGCACCGTTCGGTTTGGCCGATGTACACCTTCCCGCACAACAAGGGGACGGAGTATGCCACTCCTGTCGCAAACTCCATGAAGCGGCTATCTTGGCTTGTTTGGCAACCTTCTTTCCTGTCACCGCAAATTCGAGGGCAGAGCCTGGATAGCTTATTAGGAGCCGTGAAGACCACATGAATACGATGCCTGTTCGCGACCTTCTTCAGGTTGTGCGAGACCTGATGCATATAAGGCATGACTACGGGTGTCGCCATCCATCGCTGGGTCGCAGCCCTTTCCGCTCCAGCTCTCTTCTTTACCCTCTGCAGGATAGACTCGGCCACCGGAAAAACAAGCAACTCAGGGATTCTCGCTGCTAAAAGGCGACCAATCTGATTGGGAAAGCTTTGCTGCATTGAATGCGGGCATGACTTACGGAGCGCAGCATCCAGACATTGTAATGTGATGCCCCTTTTTACTATTTAGAGTGGGCAGAGTCAAAAAGCAGGAGACACTTCTTAACCCGTGGGAGGTAATCTCAGCAAACATGGCCTACACTAAATTTTAGCCTGAGATCCAGGAATTGTAACCCCTCAGTTCCAAGCAATTCATGAGTGAAACTCAAACCCTGCCCCGCTTGAATAAAAACATCTAAAATACTCCCAAGGGCAGTGAAACCGTCCTCTTTCTTTAAAAGAATTAAAAAGTCATCGACGTACCGAAGCACTTTGAATACCTTCCCCCCATTAAAAGCCAAATCAAGCGCACTGTCAATATCAGTTAAAATTATGTCGCATAGAATCGGAGCCACGCAAGACCAAATACACATTCCTCTGCGTTGCAGAAAATGCTGCTCGTTAAAAGCGATAAATGTTACACTAAGATAAAATTCTAAAAGCGTTAAATTATGAACCGACAAGCAAGCAGAGTTTTGGAAATCGCATTCGCCACTCTGTTCAATGCACTTCCTAACAGCAACTAAAAGCTCATCTTGAGGTACTGAATAAAACAAGTCCTCAACGTCCACAGACAAGCCATAATCTATACTCTCGTTGTGTTTCACATATTCAGCGACTTCTTCAGATTTCCTCACGCGGACAGGATCAACAACCGTGAGTTACTTAAGGCTCTTCAGTAAAAACTGACTAACCTTTTTTTTTTCCAAGCCCCCCCTTCGCTCACACATGTTCTGAAAGGGAGATCTGCCTTATGTGTTTTTGCAGAAAAGAAAACCTTCAGACTGTTCCCCTCACTATTTCTAATAGCACTAGCAAGAGCATTCAATTACAAGTCCTTATAAAATTTGATGAACTTAGTCTTAACCCTCACTGCACTTTTTTTAAACAGCCACAAAGTTCTTGTCCACTGCCGCTTGGGTTTTTTCATTGAACATGCCTTTCGGCATCACAACAAATCCACCTTCCTTGTCAGCTTCTAGGAGAACCAAACTGTTCTGCCAAACTGAAAGTAACTATGTTAGACCAACTAGCCCAACAGGCGGTCCTTGTGGAACATATCACGATTTCTGCTATCATAGTTTTGTTCTTGCCGGGATCGTCTGTCTTTCTATGCGTAAAGCTACTACTATGTGTGACTGCGCAGCATGTCTATTTGTCTTGTTTTACGCATTACATACAGTGACGTTTACTTAAATACGTGGATTTATTGGATACTTATACATATATTTAAACATCTTGTTGCGAGGCTTTGTGTATACAAACAGTGCATTTTGTTACCAGTGACACTTTTGTGCCCTTTATCAACTTGTATCTTCGCACTTGTATATTTCATTCTATTTTCGCAATTCTAATCTACATCTTGCAGAACTCCTGCTTCTTATATGTGCTCACTGCTGCGACTATATTATCGTTGCATTACAATACACGACCGGTAACAACTGCTCATGCGCAATCTATTACAACGAAGGACAGCGCCATTGAGGTTTTTCCCTGGCCGTTGCATATGTACAGTCACGAGCAAAAGTTTGTGGACCAAACGTATGGTAGGATGGTGTGATAAAGCTTTATTACGGTCCCTCGGAACGCGCGTCAGCACGTAGCGACCCGCTCCCACGTCGGTACAGAAAGGCCGAGCCTCTCTGCTGTCACGATTTTATTTTTTTTTCCTTCGCAGCCTGGGCATTCCGGCTGAAATCAAGAGCGCAAGCCTACGTGCGCGTGATGGACCGATACAACGTATTAAGCCAATTCGGGGCCGTGCAGCTGCGCTTGAATATGTTTAAAATTTTTGCTGATGCCATGGTCTCCAAACTTCTGCTCGTGACTGTACAAAAAAGTAAACAAGGTTCTTTAATGATAAAGATTTATCAAAATATTTGTGCCCATCTTGTTCTTTTCATGGCCCTTACGTTTTTCGCACCAGCTGTATGCACTGCTTTGCTGGTTTGGAATTCTATCATATTCTGATGTTCTAAAGTTCGTGTGATATTTTCATTACTTATTAAATAGACAAAAAAAACGCGGAAGCATTGATATCAGTTATTTCTGCCACAATTTTTGGGACATACGAATATATTCTTTTATGAAAAAATACATAGTTTACTTGACAGTGGGTAGCATTCGGTAGTTTGTTTGCAGCCTCTAATATACAATGACATTGGCAATGGAAATGCAGTTATTATTCATGTATTTGATCCCTCGACAAATTCTATCGGGAGGAGGCCGCACTGCAACGTGAGCCCCCCTCTCCGAACAAAATTTCTGGCTATGCCACTGTGCAGTGAAGCAGGTCTTCGAACACTGACCAGTTACAGATGATTTTATGCATTAACACCCGTCGCTTACCAAAAACTTAGAAAAGGTGTTCGGCTGAAATGTAGCAAATCTTCTTTACAGAGCTACTAATTTACTTTGTTCACAGGAACCTCCCTGAGAAAACTGACGTCAATCCGAGCTTTTGTTGACGAGATTTTACTCTTTGCGGTGTCGGCCATTTTCGTTATGGCGCGGTTTCGCCAAGGCACTGCCAACGGCACCGAAAATATAGCCATGCACCTAAGGCTTTCGCCTTCGAAAAACAGAAATTCCGTGGCAGTGAACATAACTCGATCAGGCACCTGCACGCAAATGCGCAAATGGACTCGTAAACTGAGGCCAACCGAGATTAAGGGTGTCAATCATGCGAATGCATATCCTGAAACATGTGCCCATCGCGACCATTTAGCAAGCTTACGTTATTATTTTAGAATCAGCTTTCGAGAAATGAAGCGACAAAAGGGCATTTTTGTTTATTGATTCCATCGGACAAAAAGTTGGACGAGGAAAAGATGGACGGAAGGGGGGGGGGGGGGGCGGAGGCCGCTCTTTCAAGATTCTGCACCCGCTTTCTCGAAGCGGGGCTGAGCCTCTAAACGACTATAAATAGCAGCAAAACTGCTGATTCACAGTAGAATAGCTGGCCGCTCGTCTTATACGCGCGGCGGTTATCAGATCAGTTATTCCTGATTCGCGCTCTTCCATGCTCGACGGTGAAAGCTGTTGGCGTGGTCCTCATTTTTATTTGTATTTTATTGTTAAAACGTGTATTCTGTTATCGTCCAGTACACTTCGTGCGTCATCGCGCGAATTTCAAATCTTAAAGGTCCGTACGCCACGTGGTGTAAAAGCTGTGAACTAAAGGCGATCTCCGGAATTGCTGGGGTTGCGGAACCAGGCCATTTGCATAATCACCAACAGTTCCTTTTATTCAGATGCTCTCCCGCTTCTTAAGGCTAACTCTATTCTACCTATACCTGGCTTGTTTAAGTATCATTTAAGTATTCTCTTCTTTAAATTGCTTAACAAACAGCTTGCATATGAATTTTAGACTTCAACTTACTTACTAATAGCAATTCTACTAGGTTTCCGCATAATAACAACTTTCTCCTACCTAAATATAGCACCAACTGTCGAAAAATGACGTCCTCGTTTTCAGCGATAAAAACATGGAATGACCTACCACATTCTCTTAAACAAACATCATCATTGAATACATTCAAACATGAATTGAAGTGTTTTATTCTTTGTAAATAGTTTCATGCCCGATAGTATTTTGTTGTGTAGAATTACGCCTGTTGATATAGGCATTTCCTTGTTTTTTGTATCTTACCATTGTATTGTATTTTGCACGTTCTTTTGTCTTCTTTCAAAGTTGTTAATTTTGCTGCTTTAACCCATGCCTTATATACATTTTTTTTAATTTGAACCAAGGGTCCCGTTGCAGTCTTTGACTTTGGGACCATCGTCTGTATAGTATCGTTTACATAATCATCGTATTGAATGGATAATAAACTGAAACTGAAAATAACATTCATCATCATTCACCTCCCACGTGACCTCTCGCCTGGCTTTAAAATTTTTACCGGTATTTTCGGGTACACCGCAAGCTCGGGATTCATTGGTTCGCACACTAATGCTGGTTGCTTATTTGTGCTAAAACTAGTTTATTGCGCTTCGACACCTCGCGTTATTTAACTTGAGTTTAAGTGACGTGTTTGCGAGCGGAGATGTAAGCCCGAAAGCTAGGTTTTGGTCATGAGCCATGCGGAACAAGTATGCATCGAAACGGGAGCCGGAATCTGCTGCCACTGAGGATGGCAACACCGGTGAGTCGTTTAACATTGCTGCTTGAATCGTTGTTTAATATTCGTGTCGTTAATTCACAGGCGGAGACAAGTTCACGAACTAGATCCTGCATTACATATGGGTAGTCGGGACCCTTCGTTGCCGTTTCTGAAATAAACCTGTAGTTGCGAGACAGTCGTTATGCACAAAATCACGAAAGAGAGAGAGAGAGCGATATCGGAACGCGCAGCACGTTTTTCATCTCGTTGTAGCCGTGGCCTTGGGTGACTGAGGAGCTTTATCAATGGTTTTTTTTTTTCCTTCGAGTCCGCCGGCCACTTCTTTCGTCCACAAAACCGATTAACCCTTTGGTAAACTAAAGTGAAAGTACTGAATTTAATATATTAAACAATAGACCAATCCCACCGACCGATCTGATCATGCGCCGGTTTTCCGGAAGTAGCACTGCCACCATCTTGGTTGTAGTCAAGTGTGGTAGACGAAACCACTGCAGTCCCCACTGGTTCAGTGCTGCGCACAAGCTCCCCGGACAACTCTGCGACTCCACCACCCAGAAAAGTTCGTCATGTAAGTATTTTTTAAGAAATTACATTGGCTGTTCATTGCAGCATACGAGGCGACCGTTCAAAAGTGCCTGCTGCTCTTTCATTTCGATTACGCGTTGGGTACCGTATTTGTTCGAGCTATGTATGTAGCACATGCTGATGTACGCGGTCGTTTTGCGTTACTATTTTTGCAGACGTGCATCTCGGTGACTGCAACGTCATGTTTGCATAGCGACGAACATAATAGGATTTGTATACGTGTTGGAGACAGGTTTGAAATGCGGCGTCGAAACTTTCGTTCCCTAATGATGCTTACATACATGGGTTTCGCGCACGACTTGCAGACTTCGGTAACAGCGATTTCTAGAAGTTGGGTAAGCTAGGCGGCGCTTTTTATTTACATTCAAGCGAATGGTACGGTTACTGCTTCGAAAACGCCGACTGCGTGGCGTGAGGCAAGCGTCCCATATTTTGCGCATGTGAATACGCGCCGCTCTTCATTATGAGCAGCCGCGATATACTTTCATCAGTGATTCGTACTGGTAGATTAAGCCGCATGCAAGGACCAAGAGCCAACAAGTGCCGCGCGAGCGTTCGAGTCGCAAGTGCCCTAGTTACCTCTGAGCTGCCTATTTTCTCTTTCTATAGCAGTTGCTGTAGTTGCAGATCAGTTTTTAAAACTACCTTCTTTGTTCTTTCTGGGGTTTTACGTGCAAAAACCAGTGCTGGATTTGAGGCCAGCCGTAGTGGAACGCCCAGGATTAATTTTGATCTCCTGGGGTTCTTTAACGTGCACTACAACGCAAGCACACGGGCGTTCTTGCATTTCGCCTCCATCTAAATGCGGCCGCCGCGGCCGGGATTCGATCCCTAAAACACTGCATTATCGTTGCAGTGCACTCATGCAATGGCTACATTTCAAAATGGTCAGAGTTTTCCGCGTGATTACTTTTAATTTTTGTGTTGTTGCCGTCCTTTTTTTTTGCACTGCTATGATATCATATCCTTATTTGCTATTTCTTTAACCTCACATGTTTTTATGGCCTTATGTAATTGCTACCTTTTTAAACATTTTTTTCCTTATTACAGTTTTCTCTGTGTACTTTATGTGCGCCCTCCCTCCCTATATAATACCCATCTTTGTTGCCTTTGGGGATGTTTGGATAATAAATAATAACGAAAATGAGAATGACTACACAGTCAAGCTGATGTCAGTAGTAGTATAGTTACTGTCATCAGATTAGCAATACAGCGTCACACTAGAAAGAATAGATACTGATAGGGTACAGGCATAATGCAGTGAAGGCACTTAACGTTTTCGATACATGCTGCTGGTTTATTAGCCTGGCCCGTGTGTGGACTATGGGGCACAGATTGACTGGTACTGCCTGTGGTTCTTTAATTGGACTCCATAGCGTGTAAATGCTTGTATGTTCCACCTATATTGACATGGTAATGCCCTAGTCAGAATAGGTGGTCTAAAAAGTTTCGATTTAGCAGAAAGTTGAGCCTGCCATTTTTTAGTTACCCTGACATATAGTATCATCAGACTTTTTGTACTTTTGGCAGTTCCATGTAGTGCTGTGCCATGGCACCTGGACTACACGAACACAAGAGTCAAGGGTGGACCCGCAAAGCAAGGTCACTGAACCCATTCTTTGCAAAAGAGCACGTTGTCATGTATGTAAACTGTAGTCTGCAGTCATTCTTCTCTAAAACTTAAGTGCCTATCAGAAATGAAAGTATAGCATAAATGGTCACGGCCTATGATGAAACACAACTGTATTTACATTATGTACAGTAATTGAATCGAATGCTGTCCATGGCGGACGCTGTCTCTTCCACTTTGTCGTCTTCTCCGTGCGTCCGTGCTCCCGCGTGCCTTGCAGTTGGCTTCTTTTTCTCTAGCTCTTCGAAGAAGGGTAAATATTCAATATCCTCCGCCCCCGGAAAGGCGCGCAGTTTGAGTCTGTTACAGCGAAGAAAGTTCAATTGGGTACAGAAGTTGGACGGGTCGGTGTATTACAGAGCCGTTTGGAAGCTTCACTGAACAAGTTCTGATATTTTCATCACTTCCTCGATGTACTTCTTGGGTTCGTCCCGTCTTCCATAGTTGTCGTGGTGCATTTTCTTCGTAAACAAGCACAAGGTCACCAGCTCTTAGATTGTTCGAAGCTTGAACATTGGCATAGTGCGCTGAGCGCACGCTAATATATTCTCTCCTCCATCTTCTCAAAAAGTGCTCCAGTAAGTGCTTGCGATGAAGCCACTTTCTTGTGACCGTAGATCTTGACCCTGGCGTATCGACATCTTCGTAAACGAAATAGGCACATGGTAAACGAAAAAAATCTACAAGGGTAGTCATTGAAAATGCATTCACCTTATTAAAGCTGAGGTTTCGTCAGCTTCGCTACATCGAATGCACCACAGTTGACAAAATAACACAGTTCATTGTAGGATGCTGCGTGCTCCACAACATATGCCTCGACAATGGCGACACAGACGTGGAGAATCTGTTGACCGACGAAGAGAGGGAAGAAAGAAGCCAGGATACACTGCTGCGCATCAGACAGGACCGCGCAGAGTTGGGTGCTAACAGGCAGCCACAGACTGACCGTGAAAGTGTGCTTCGCCGTCTGGGTGAATTGAAAAGAAATGCTTTGGTGGGGCAGCTGTAGGTAACGAGTTAGAAAATAAAGGAATTGTTGGTCATTTATCTTGAACCAGAGACAATGTTAGTGGTTTACTTGGTTTACTAATCCTGAAACATTTTTTCTCTTTTCTGAAGTGTGCAAGTTTCACACAAATTGATGTCATAGCAAAGACAACAAATTTTATGGCACATGTCATACAGAGGCATGAACTTGTATATGCCACGCTTCATATGTTGTCTTCTTTTACTGCAAGAGTTTTCAATGCAGCGATGTGCTCCCTGTGGAGTTTGAGCAGCTTTTGGTGCCTTTCCTCTCGTCTTTTCTCTCTTTCTTCCCTTTTTGCTTCTCGCTCTTCATTTATTTTTTGCATGCGCTCAAAGAAATACTTCATGTACATCATTCGACCTGCATTAGGACGACCTGCCTTGTGCGTTCCCTTTCTTTTTGGTGCAGAGTCGTCAACTACGCTTGAAGGGGCGTCGAGAAATTCAGAGTTGCCTGACAGGTCAGCACAGTCAGCTCCTATAGGAATGTTGGCAGCACCTGTAAGAATGTTGGCGGGATCCTTGGTACCTTGAGCAGATTGAGATGTCTTGTATGTCACGGAGTGCACACCACGAAGAACTTCGGGCTGTATGCTGTCATCTGCTGCCCTTATCGCCGCAAATTCTTCTTCATACGACACCTGGCAGCGGGAACGGCCTGATGTTTTGTTATTGGTGTTGCAACGTGATTTATTCACGTGTAGACGTCAATGAATGCGAGAAACGTCAGGCGAACGTCAAGAAGCGGCGAGGCGACCAGCAGTCCAAAATCCGGGCAAGCGCAAGCTCGGGGCGCGTGGTTAGCACCAACACTGTGGCTTGCTTGCTGACTGCTTCGTCGTCGTCTTGTCTTCTTCATTACATTGGCCCCCGGGAAGTAGCGTAGCCATCCTGGCGACTTAAGGCGTTGACAGTATAGAGGGGTCATAATAGGGCTTGAGGCGACTCACGTGAACGATTTCTCGACCACGACGGCGTAAGTCTTGAGACGGTGTCAAAGGCTCAACGTCATAATTGACTGGAGATGTCCGAGCGAGGATGCGGTAGGGCCCATGATATCGGGCCAATAATTTAGACGAAAGGCCAGGCGTACTCGGAGGAATCCAAAGCCAAACTAGGGCACCGGTCGCGAAAGTAGTGAGAGATCGGTCGGTGTCGTGCCTGAGCTTCTGGTGACCTTGGTTCTCGGTTGTCAATGAACGGGCCAATTGACGACAATCTTCGGCGTACTTGGCGACATCAGAAATTGCAGTGTACTCAGTGGAGTCAGGTGTGTAGGGAAGCATAGTGTCCAGCGTGCATGATGGCTCACGTCCGTACAAGAGGAAGAACGGCGAGAATCCTGTAGTCGCGTGCGTAGCTGTGTTGTACGCATATGTGATGAATGGAAGGACGGTGTCCCAATTTGTCTGGTCTGAAGCCGTGTACATCGTCAGCATATCCCCCAGAGTGCGATTAAAGCGCTCAGTGAGGCCATTAGTTTGCGGATGATATGCACTGGTCATGCGATGAACGATGTTACACTGAACGAGCAAGGCTTCAATAGCATCAGACAGGAAAACACGTCCCCTGTCGCTTAAAAGCTCACGGGGAGCACCGTGGCGCAGTACGAAGTTGCGTAAGATGAAAAACGCAACGTCTCTTGCCGTGGCTGTAGGCAAAGCTGCAGTCTCGGCGTAACGCGTGAGGTGGTCCACGCCGACAATTATCCACCTATTCCCAGAGGTGGTCGAGGGAAGCGGGCCGTATAAGTCGATACCGACGCGGTCGAATGGACGGGCCGGGCAAGGGAGAGGCTGTAGTGTACCGGCCGGGCGCTGAGCTGGAGTCTTGCGCCGCTGACAGGCAGTGCAAGCACGTATGTACTTGCACACAAATGCATACATTCCGCGCCAGTAGAATCGCTGCTGCAGGCGATTGTAGGTCTTGAGAACGCCGGCGTGAGCGCTTTGTGGGTCAGTGTGGAAAGCAGCGCATATGTCCGTGCGCATGTGGCGAGGTACCACTAGAAGCCACCTCCGGCCATCAGGTGCGTAATTCCGGCGATAAAGGAGATCGTCGCGAATAGTGAAATGGGCGGCTTGGCGACGCAGAGTTCTTGAGGCGGGATAAGTGGATGGGTCAGTGAGAAAGTCAAGGAGTTGACAAATCCACGCATCCTTGCGTTGCTCCGACGACATGTCTGTAAAGTCAATAGGCGACAAGGGAGCCGAAGAGGCTGACGGAGACGCCGTGGCAGACGCTAGCGGCGAGCGGGACAGTGCATCAGCGTCCGAGTGTTTGCGGCCGGATCGGTACACAACACGGATGTCGTAATCTTGCAGGCGAAGCGCCCAACGACCGAGGCGTCCCGAGGGATCTTTCAGCGACGAGAGCCAGCATAGAGCATGATGGTCCGTGACGACGTCGAAAGGGCGGCCATAAAGGTACGGACGAAACTTAGCCAAAGCCCAAATTATAGCGAGGCACTCTTTCTCGGTGACAGAATAGTTACACTCGGCCTTCTTGAGCGTTCGACTCGCGTAGGCAACGACGTATTCTTGGTATCCTGGTGTTTTTTGAGCCAATACCGCACCAAGGCCAACACCACTGGCGTCAGTATGGATCTCTGTAGGCGCATTAGGGTCAAAGTGACGGAGTATTGGTGGCGACGTTAGTAAGCGCCGTAGCGTTCGAAAAGATTCGTCGCATTCTGTTGACCAAGCAGACAGGCCGTTAGAGGCGGTCAGAAGGTTGGTAAGAGGCGCGATGATGGTAGCAAAGTCGCGCACAAATCGACGAAAATACGAGCACAGCCCAATGAAACTTCTAAGTGTTTTCAAGGAATTGGGCTTGGGATATTCGGCTACGGCACGGAGCTTCGCGGGGTCCGGAAGAACTCCCTCCTTGCAGACGACGTGGCCTAGTATCGTCAACTGGCGTGCAGCAAAGTGGCACTTCTTTATGTTAAGTTGAAGGCCAGCAGAGGTGAGGCACGTGAGAATCGCACGAAGACGAACAAGGTGAGCTGGAAAATCGCGAGAAAAAACGACGATGTCGTCAAGGTAGCAGAGGCAGGTATTCCACTTGTAGCCCCGAAGGATGTTATCCATCATCCGTTCGAAAGTAGCTGGGGCGTTGCACAATCCGAACGGCATCACGTTAAACTCATACAGTCCGTCAGTAGTGACAAAAGCCGTCTTAGGTCGGTCAGGGTCGGCCATTGGAACTTGCCAGTAACCCGAGCGCAAATCCAGTGACGAGAAATATTCTGCCCCTTGCAAACAATCGAGAGCATCATCGATGCGGGGCAACGGGTATACATCCTTCCGAGTTATCTTATTGAGGCGGCGGTAGTCAACACAGAATCTGATAGAGCCATCCTTTTTGCGCACAAGTACAACAGGAGAGGACCAGGGGCTCTGGGATGGCTGAATGACACCACGCGTAAGCATATCATCCACTTGTTCATTGATAATACGCCGTTCTGCCGCTGAAACTCGGTAGGGTCGTTGGCGTAAGGGCGCATGGGAACCGGTGTCAATGTGGTGCGTGACGCTTGTTGTACGACCTAACGATGGTTGAGCGCAATCGAAGGAGGAGCGGAAGTCTCGAAGAAGGGCCAGGAGTTCGCTGCGTTGTGTTGACGGTAGATCGGCAGCAATAGAAGGGTGGAAACTGTCTGGACCCGAAGGTTTGGGAACAGGTGATGTCATGGCATTCAGTTGAAGGTGGGGTTGGTCCTCTGCAAACTCGAGGGAGCGCAGGAGATCGGCACCTTGAATGTGACCCAAAGATTCTCCACGAAGTAATGTAACGGAGGATGGGAGCCAGTTGGAAACTAACATAGTAGTAGCACCCGATTCAACCGTAAGTACAGCAAACGGCAGTCGTAGGCCGCGACGGCGGAGAAGTAGCCTCCGATGGGGCAAACAGAACAGTTCCGTCAGGGGCGGCCGTACAGGACAGAGGCACAAGGGTCGACGTTTCAGGGGCAATATCTGTGTCCGCAGCAACGACAAGTTTGTAAGCGTCGGGATGATTATCCACCGAAAGAGAGGTTGGCAATGGCGTAAGGGCCACTTCTGCACGGGAGCAGTCTATGACGGCGCGATGACGTGAAAGGAAGTCCCATCCGAGAATAACGTCGTGGGAACATGACGGCAGCACGAAAAACTCGATGACATAAAGTTCACCTTGAATAGCGACACGTGCGGTGCAAACAGCTGAAGGCGCAATGCACTGTGAGCTGGCAGTGCGGAGCATTAGTCCCGAGAGCGACGTGGTCACTTTTTTGATCTTGCGGCATAGGTTTTCGCAGATAACCGAAACAGCGGCCCCCGTGTCAATAAGCGCTAATGCGGCGGTTCCTTCAACGTCGACGTCGATAATGTTTTGCGGCGAAATAGATGGAGGCCTTGGGCAGTTCGACGCGCATGCAGCTCTTGCCTCCGGAACTGCAGCGATCAGTTTCCCTCCTCAGTAGGAGGCCGGCGACGCATGGGTGATAGGGAGCGTCGTCGCGGAGATAGGGACCGGCGGTTAGCATAGGCTGGCTGATCGTCAGGGACGTACCTTGGTGGCGACCGGGCAGACGAAGGAACAGGCCTGCCCATGACGTCAAATGGCGAAGGTGGACATCGGCGACAGTGGCGGGCGACGTGTCCAGCGACACCACAGGCGAAGCAGATGGGCCTATTGTCTGGCGTTCGCCACGCGTCGGGGCGGCGGAGGAACGGAGCCGAAGGTCTCGCGAAGGCGAGTGGCGCAGCATTCGCGGTCGTCGGCCAGGCATGGGTCGGCATCGCAGGTCGAGCATACGGCGCAGGATGTTGAGGGGGCCGAGCCGCGACGGAAGCGTAGGTAAGTGGCGCAGTGACGGGTGGTGGGTGAGTCACAGGCGGGAGGGCCTCAGCAACCTGTGTCCGAATGACGTGTTGAAGGTCCGGAGCCAAAGACAGCGAAGGCTCGTGCGTGAGAGGCAATAATGAAAGCTGACGCGCGACCTCTTCCCGGATAAAGTCCTTGATGGTCGAGAGCAGCGGCTGTTGATCGGTAGAGTGGGCAGCTAGCTGCAAGCTCGATAGTGTGTCTGGCGTCATGAGGGCTTGGCGAGCGATCGTGCGCTGCCTACGCAACTCGTCAAAGCTTTGACACAAGGAGACGAGTGCCGCGACCGTGGTGGGGTTTCTCACGAGCAGCATCTGAAAAGCGTCGTCCTCGATGCCCCTCAGTATGTGCTTGATTTTCTCGCCCTCTGGCATGGTAGGGTTGACGCGGTTGCAGAGATTCAGCACATCCTCGATGTAGCCCGTGTAATTCTCCCCTGGATGTTGCGCACGTTCACGCAAGCGCTGCTCTGCGCGAAGCTTGCGGGCCGTAGGCCGACCAAAGACGTCCGAAATGGAAGTCTTAAAAACGGACCAAGTGGGTATGTCGGTCTCGTGGTTGCGATACCACAGTTGCGCGATGTCCGCGAGATAAAACGTGACGTGACTCAACTTCGATGAATCGTTTCATTTGTTACTGGCGCTGACCCGTTCGTATGTCGACAACCAGTCTTCAACATCGGAGTCACCTGAGCCGTTGAAAATGGGCGGATCCCGCTCACGGTACACGGCGCTGCAGGAGGCAGGCGCTGCCGAAGGGTCAGTCTGAGTCGAGGTGTCGTTGACCATCATGGGTGCAGGAACCGAAGGGAGCGTCCGGGAGCGGAGTTCCAGGTTGGTTCAGGGAACCCACGCAGCCTCCACCAAATGCAACGTGATTTATTCACGTGTAGACGTCAATGAATGCGAGAAACGTCAGGCGAACGTCAAGAAGCGGCGAGGCGACCAGCAGTCCAAAATCCGGGCAAGCGCAAGCTCGGGGCGCGTGGTTAGCACCAACACTGTGGCTTGCTTGCTGACTGCTTCGTCGTCGTCTTGTCTTCTTCATTACAGTGTCTTCATCTTTCTTTCGCGTTGCAATTGTCTTGAATCGTGACTCGGACTGTGTCGGAGTCCTGTAAATATTCAGGACCTGAAGAACTTCCTTAGAAATGTACTCGTCCATAGCACGTTTGCAGCGGAATTTTTTCATGGGGCCTACTTTGGTTGAGTACTGTGCATAAAGGTTCATTAACAGCCTTGTCTCGCCTGCTCCCCATGGTCCTGTTTACAGGAGAAAAAGAAAAGCTGGGTTATAACATTAGTAAGATTTTTGCGAATGCTCGTATATTTTTATGTACTAGCAAAGCAAGTGAGAGGAGTAAATGGACATGCAAGCATTTTAATAATTGTCACTGCAGGAGAAGAGAAAGCAAAGCCTTGTGACATTAGGGTCACAAGGCCCTAATGTCACATTACATTACACCTACCGGATTACGGGCTGTTCTCGCTGGCAGCAGTGGTGGCTTCCCCAGGCAAGATTGGGCTTGGTGCGTTACCTGTGATAAAAGATAGTTGAATGACACTGTATTAATAATTATTAGGAGTCACGAGCACCTGATGTAAACGCGTCTTCCTACACAGGACGCGTTCTACGAAGCGCATACACTCAGCGGAAAATGAATTATAAGCTGCTCAATTACGCAGACGAAGTTCAATTCCAACTGTCGCAGTTTTCTTTCCGTGCTGGTGGTGTAGCAGTGGCGATACATGCGAAAACGCCAGTGTCACTCATGGCATCCATTAGTGAAGAAGGCTTAATCGGCGAAACGCGCTAGCACACGACTTCGAATGAAATGTAAGCAGTGCTGAAAACCAGCGCACGTGCCTTACAGGAGCAGCAGATAACACATACGGCGGGTGTTACGCCTACTGCTAGTACATGAAGCTTCCGAGCTAAAGCTGTTAGTCTACCTTAATATTATAAACTGGAATTCACGTTAGCGAGATATCATCATCAGCAGCAACAGCCTATATTTTATGTCCACTGCAGGACGAAGGCCTTTCCCTGCAATCTCCAATTACCCCTGTCTTGCGCTAGCGTATTCTAGCTTGCGCCTGCAAATTTCCTAACTTCATCATCCCATCTGGTTTTCTGCCGACCTCGACGCCTAGGGAGATATACAGGCGCCTAAAAAGCAAGGTGCCGGTACAAAGTTTCACTAGCGGCGCGCTCCTTTTACAACACGCGCAAATGGGCTGCAGCACAGTTCTAAACACTTGACGAACAAAAAACTTCTTTCGAAAGCTTCCGCTCAACTTACCGTCATACATGGTGAGGAAGAGTGACTGCGCTGGGCTTGAGAGAGCCGTCGCTGCGGTCAAGCACATCTGAACTGGACGACGCCATTTGTCACTGTCGCACAAGAATGTTTACACGGCGGCTTCCCGCGCTGCCTGCGCAGTGGCGCCACCGGCGCGCTGCTCCGAGATCGCACATGCATTTGGTTGGTACACGGCGTCTCCCACTCAGATTGCGGGCTGCGCTCGCATCTGCAGACTCTGAGCCAGAGGACCAGAGCGGCCAACCGAATACGCCACAAGAAAACACAGTTTAGAAAAGAATTTCATGGTTCTAGATTTAATCTAACCATTCCCGATATTCTATATTTGGGAGCATGTTCGCTGGGACATTATCATATCGATCCTGCGGCAGCTGCTGTAAAGTATATAATTGAATCAGGAGGATTTCCTTGCTAGCTAAATACTTACATTTCTATCTGACTTGATTCTTTTAAGCGAAGCTTTATAGGCTCACAAGTTTCGGCGGCGGCGGTGGTGGTGGTGGCGGTGTCACGCTGAAAAGTGGGCCTATCCTGGCGATAGTTCAGAAAGGGGTCAAGCTCATTGGCACTTACCACTGACAAAAGGGAAAAAGAGAAGAGAGGAAGAGAGAAAGAAATAAAGAGAAAAAGAAAGACCGAGAGAAAGAGAGAGAGAGAAAGAAAAAGAAAGAAATAAAGAGAAAAAGAAAGACCGAGAGAAAGAGAGAGAGAGAGACAAGAGAAGAGAAAGAAAGAAGATCACCACGAAGGTCAGAGAAAGAAAGAGTAAGAGAGAGGGAGAGAAAGAAAGAAAGGTAGATAGAGAGAGAGAAGAGACAGATAAATAGAGAAAGAGAAAAAAAGAAAATCACCACGAAGGTTACACAAAGAAAGAGAGAAAGAAAGAAATAGAGAAAGGAAATCACCACGAAGGTCAGAAACAGACAAAGCGAGAGAAAGGAAGAAAGATATGGAAAGAGAGAAAGAGAGAGAGAAAGAAAGCAAAACACCACGAAGGTCAGATACACACAGGACAAGCTTCGCTTACCCCTGTTTTCTCGACAGGGGAAGGGCTGTTGATTTCTTTTATCGGTCCCAAAATTGTCAATGGTGCGTATTTTTTAAGACTAGACCAATTATTTTCGTAACTCACCCGATTCTCGCCCAATCCCCCATAACACATATGAGCCACTCCTGGCGGTAAGCAAGCGAGCAAGCAAGCCAGCAAACAAACAAACAAACAAACAAACAAACAAAGACACAGGCTGAGAATGATAATCAGCCTATTTTATGCCTTAGTAGGAGGGACAGAAGGCCGAAATTAGGGCGGCATGAGGTACCCTAAAAGAACTATTTATTCTAAACGGATAAGCCAGAAATTCATAAGGAATGACCGAATAAACCAATACGGTAGGTGACTAATAAGTCGGGCAACCAGCGCTGCCTTGGTCCTCGCTACTGAATAAAGGCCACGTCCTGACCATAGCTCATGCGTATTCGCCTAACCATTCCTAATGCCTGGCCAACAGGGATGACGATGGCTGCCGCTGCCTTCCATGCCTGAAGCCTTATTATTTTTTCCTGCCTTTCATTCGCTAGAAATGATGTTACTGTGAAATGCTTATAGGAATTTTTTAAACATTTCCCATGTTTGTACTTATGCTGCTAACAAACTTACATTGAGTTAGAATGGGCGATTTGAAAAAAAGGAATTGGTATATAAATACTTGACAATGTGTAAATGTGATTTATTGTTTATCTTTTAGAGAACGACTTCAACAGCTTACATTGGCATCATGTTTCCTACAATGAACTCCGACTTAGGCATTCGCTTTTTATAAAGAAATATTTTGTTGAATATCAGGAAAGTAAACGACAAAGATATTTCCAAGACTGATTGGCTAGTAAGCTGTCATGTCTTCTCTTGAACCTGAGGTAGGTGCTAAAGAATATTCGCTATACACATACATCCACTGGTCTGCTTGATGGTTGAAAATGATATTCGTGGAAAATAATGGGGGTTTGAATCGCTGCATTACCTGTTACGTCAGTATATTTCTCCAAACCACCGTAGGTACTGTGGCTAAATTCATATAGATCTTCACCATCAAAGAACAACTGAAATGAATAAAAGTCAGTTTACTTAAATGCACCGCAATAATATTAGAAAACTAAAGGCATCGTTATCGACCTTACTATGTCTCATGCAAGACAAATGTTTTAGAGCCCTCCATTAGCCCCTGCATAGCGCCAAATCAAATCAAAATAAATCAAATCACTTTATTTCAGGGCATTTCCTGCGGAGACAGAGACTAAAGACTAAAGAGACAGGGCCCCTGCCCCCTTCAGTTCATACAGCATTTACTCCTACAAAATGTATGCAATAAGAAGCACATTATATGAAAATTGCAGTTGCACTCAATGTACAGCCGAAGAAGGAAAAAAAGCTGACTTCTAATACATCAGGTAGCAAGTATGAGATGCATACATATGCACACAGATCACGCAGATAGATATACATATACAAAATGGTCACACAGGATTCATGTGTTAGATAGCTAGTAGGCGTTTTTATCGTGTTACATATATGTAGAGAACGATTATGTACCAGTACACTGTGCGTACAAAACAGAAAAAAAGAAAGAAATCAGAAATGCTATGAATAAAATAGAAACTAATGTAAAACAGTCTATAATACACATGCTGGTGCGACAAGAAACGTTTTGTACATTCTTTTAAGTTTACCAGGGCTATCTGTCCAATTTATTATGTCTTTCTGCTCATTTATAACCGGTATAGCTTGATATGTTAACGATAGTTTCCCGTAATTTGTCCTAATCTTCGGAAGCCTCCTCCTATGCTGCTGAAACCCGCACTGATGTCCAACAACCATATCAATGTCTTTGTATATGTTTGTGGCCTGTATATGCTGCACTAAAGATAAACTTGATTGGCCATAAGCATGTTGTGTTTCACAAATGACTCCCTGGTACGTAAGTCACGGAAATCTCCGGCATAATATTCAAAAATACGTAGCATGCGCTTTTGCAGTACCGTTAATCTATTATAGTTGCGCTAAGTGGTGGTACCTCATACCCTCAGAATATACTCAGAATAAAGAGTTTTTTTCAAGTCGAAGAGTTATTCATGTAGAAATATTTCTAATACATCCTATTGATCGAGCTATATCGACTGTCAAATGGGTCACATGAAGTGACCATGCCAAAGACTCTTGGAACCAAACGCTTAGGAATTTTTGCTCAGTTTGCTGAATTCTCTCTGTTCCATACGTAATATGCAGACACGTTGGTAGCGTTTATTTGGAGGAGGAAAAATGATGTATTTGGTTTTATAGGCATTTATTTATAGACAATTATCATTTAGCCATTCGGATAGGTTATGTAGGTAATGATTAGTCTTTTCTTGAAGTTCATGTTTCGTCCGTGAAGTAACAAATATGTTAGTATCGTCTGCAAACATTATTATATCAAGGGTCTTGTCAATCTAAGTTATGTCATTGATGTATAACAAAAACAGAGTCGGACCTAATACTGATGCTTGGGGTACTCCATTCGTTACATTTAATGACGTAGAGGAATAATTAACATTTGTAAATTGGAATCGTTTCTCAAGATAGCTGGTTATTAATTTCAATCACATGGCACGTATTCCATAACATTACAGTTTTAGAAGCAGTATACTATGATTAACCGAATCAAACGCTTTTCACAAATCTAGAAAGAGCCCGAATGTATAATCCTAATTTGCAATACCTTGAATGATTTTCTCCTTTGCACGAAGTAGCGCTTTTTCAGTTGACTTGTATTTTTTAAATCCAAATTGCGAACTAGATATGATAATATATTTCTCTAAGAACTTTGTTATGCGATCAATAATTGCCCACTCAAGGACTTTTGATGAAACATGTAATACCGATATTGGCCGATAATTTGTAAGGGCTTTTTTGTCTGAGGATTTGTGTATCGGAACAACCCTTGCTATTTTCAGTTGGTCAGGGAAGATATCAGTGTCCAACATTAGGTTAATAATATGGGCGAGAACGTTTTTTAGTCAGTTGCAAACATACTTTACTGGTTCAGCCCTAAATTCGTCATAACCAGCGGCGACATCATTTTTTATTCAATTAAGTAACTCTTCAGTCTCTTGCGGGGAGACGTGATACAGAACAAACGAATTTGGTAAAGAACTAACGTGTCTGGTTGGTTGTTGACTGCCTATAATTGCGCTATCTGCCTTCCCTGGTTGTATAAAATACTCATTGAAGGTGTTAGCCAAACACTGCCCTGCTATCGCATTTCCATTTATCTCAATCTCTTGTACGCTGGTTGTTGCATTTTTTATGCTTATCAATCTGTTTACCGTTTCCCATACCTTTTTCGCATTTCTGTGATGGCGAAGAAACACACTTTCATAATACCTTTTTTTATTTGCTTTCTTTAGATCAGAAGTTAGTTCATTTACAACCATTTTGAACTCCTTACAATGTTTATATCGCGCGTACTAATACAAGCATAATATATCTTGTTTTTTTTCTCTTATTCCTCTGTATAGTGCAGGGTTAATCCACGTTTTTTTTTATTGTTTTCTTATTCTTTCGGCCACATTGTAAAGGAAACGCTTTATCATAACTTACTTTTAAGTTGTAGAAGCTCTCGTAAGCATCACTGGGATCATTGCAGTCATACACGCTAGTCCAGTTTATTGCCTCCACCAACGAAAAAATATCTTCGAGTGATTTGTCATATATCACTCGATACTTGCTTACTTCAAGATGTTGTCTGCGTGTGAAGTGATCAGTAACACAAAACACGGGCAGATGATTGCTTATGTCGCTAACTATCACTACACCCATTAGTTCTGATACACTGATATTCGTAACACAGATGTTCCTGGTTGTACCTGTTTTAGGACTAATGCATGTGGGAACCGAAACCAAATTCTCACATCCGTATGACATAATCAGACTCTTATAATTCATCTCGTACTGGTCATTACTAACAGTAATTATATTTATATCACCAACAACAAAAAAGCTGACATGTTTGGCTGAAAAAGTGCAGCCATTGCTCAAGAAAGTCAAAGAAGTCACGTTTAGAACCAGCTCGTTGCCTATATATGGTATGGTATGTTTTAACGGTGTTAACCCAGACGGACAAAGACTAGGCAGACAAGACGTGCGCAGACTCGCAACTGAATGTTTAATGGGTGAAAATGACATATATACAGAGGAAAAATGAATACATCTGATTGGCCATCCTAAAAAAAACGAAACAAGGAAACTTGCCTCCCACTTCTTGAACAAACTATAGAGAGAGAAACGAGAAGGGAAAGGTAGGGAGGTTAACCAAACAAACTAGAACTTTGTACCCTCATAGGGACCGTAGTACTAGGGAGCTGTTTGAGCCATTTAAGATAAAATTACACGTGGGTGTGTAATCGAACCTTCGATGTCACTAGCTGATTGCGAGATGGGGTTTTTAGATGCTACTGTGAGACGTCAACTTTTCCGTGGTTGGATGGCCAATCAGATGTATTCATTTTTCCTCTGTATATGTAATTCTCACCCCTTAAAGATTCAGTTGCGAGTCTGCGCACGTCTTGTCTGCCTCTTTGTCCGTCTGGGTTAGCGCAGTTAAAATATACGATGCATGCCAACCAACTAGCCCGACTTGGAGTTTGACTTCAGTGTGTTTCTTTTGCAACGGGCCACGTCCTGCCTCCACGCCTTATCTCTGATTGTGCGCGTCTGGCGTCCATAGTACCATTGTGTGTCTTCAAGGCAAGAGTATCAGCATGGCATCTGAAACAAGGGACCATTGCACCGGAAACGCAGGGCCATTTTGGCTTTCTTCAACCATCGGTTCCCTTACGGAAATGAATTTAGAGTTCCTTTAGAACTCCTAATGAGTTCCTATGAAGTCAAAAGGAACTCTATAGGAACTCGCGCTCTATAGAGTCGTCTGCATAGAATCTCTATAGGAAGTCTAAAGCAACCTGTCTATAGAAACATGTCATTTCTCACACAATAAAAGTGCAATAGAGGGTGTATTGACGTTATACGTACTGAATTCTATAAACTATTTTTTAAAGAACGTCTTTAGAACTTCTAACGTGACCTCTCTATAGAATGGCTCTCCATTGGCTTTCTATAAATGTTCTATAGAGGGTGTATTGATATCTTATGTACTAAATTCTATAGAGGAACGTTTAGAGAACGTTTTTAGCACTTCTAATGCGGCTTGTCTATAGACTGGCTTTCCATTCGCCCTCTACAAACGTTCTATAGAGGTTGTATTGATATCTTATGTACTAAATTCGATAGAAGAACGTTTATAGAGCGTTTTAGCACTTCTAATGCGGCCTGTCTATAGACTGGCTCTCAATTAGCCCTCTACAAATGTTCTTTAGAGGATGTATTGATATATTACGTAATAAATTCTATAGAAGAACGTTTATAGAAAGTATTTGCACTTCTAATGTGACCTGTCTATAGACAGGCTCTCCATTCGCTCTCTGTAAACGTTCTATAGAGGGTGTGTCGACATCATATGTAATAAATTCTATAGAAGAATGTTTATAGAAAATTTCTAGCACTTTTAATGTGGTCTGTCTATAGAGTGGCTCTCTATTCGCGCTCTTTAAGCATTCTTCAGTGTTTCACTTACCTTGTGTTAAACATAACAAAATATGCAAATGCAACCTAGCAGGACAGAACCAAGGTAATGTTTGCCGTCGCCCTCAGATGCTCAAATTATTTTTACCTTAATTCCGCCTAATTCGATAATTAGTCTTAATTAATTATTGAACTTCTCAAATATTATAATTAGATGAAAATTATGAATAAGAAAATTGCAGAGCAACATGAAATACTCGCGATACATATTTCTGTTGCTCAATATGTGCTGCATAAAAGTGTTGTTCCGAGTGTGAAAGAATCCCGCGAATACACGCAAATTGCCTCGAGCGGCCAGTCGCGCGGCAATATTTCAGAAGTTGATTAATTATTTAAGACTAATTATCTAATTAGGCAGAACGAAAAAAAATCTCCAAGCGACGGCTAACAACATTACCTTGGTTTGGTTAGTTCGGTCCAGCTACGTGGTATTTGCATATTTTTGAAGTTTGGCTCAAGTTACGTGAAACACCGTGTATGGAGGGTGTATTGACATCATATGTATTAAATTCTATAGTAGAATGTTGTGGAATGTTTGTAGCACTTCTATTGTGGCTGCCTATAGACTGGCATTCCATTCCCACTCTATAAGCGTTCTATAGTGTGTGTATTCACATATGCACTGAATTCTATAGAGGAACGTTTATAGAACGCTTAAAGAAGCTACCGAGTGGCCTGTGTATAGAATGGCTCTATATTTTCACTCTATAAACGTTTCAATAGAAGGTGTCGAATACTGCTGAATAAAATCTCAAAGTGTCTTTTCAACTCGAAAAGACAACAGTGCACCCATGCAAATTTTTGTACTTGCAACAAATGATATGAAAAAAAAATGATATACGCTAGTTCAGAGCGAATTGGACAATTCCATTTGCCTTTAACGTGGTGGGAGGTCCTCAGCAGAGAACGTACTAAGATATTGACACATAATGGTAAGATTCACGTACTGTAAGACGTTTAGATAATTTCCTTTTTAGCTCCATGTAATGAGCTGTTGCTAAGCTCTTGTAAAATTACCACTCGCGCCAATTTTCAAGGAATAAAAAGCCTGCTTATTTCAAACCCGTTTTATAGGTTTTTACTATCAAGCAAGAGCATCTTTACAATCACTGAAGAAGGCGAACAAAACAAAAAGCGAAATTACGCTAAGTAACGTCAAGCAAGCGCATTGTGGTTTCTATCGCCGATGCAGGTGAATCACAAAGACGACCAAGGAACACAAAGCAAAACTACGCGTAAGCAGCCGCGTCTATCTGCTGGAACGCAGTGACTGCAGCACTTCGCAGCAAATACACAGAACGCCGCCGCACATTTTGGTTTACGTCACTAAAATGCGACGCATGCACGCTGCAGAGACATGCGGTTTTTTAAAGGAATCTTCGTAGGTCGCAGGATACACAGAGATGGCACGAACGACATGAGTGCAATCCGCGCACGATAAACACACCGACACGAAAGCAAGATACGGACGACATGGGTATAACCTGCGCCACACGAGCAAAATTAAGAACCATTGTATATTTGTTACTTTTCGACGGACAATTACAAAGCGGACGGAAACATCGACACTGCCATGCGTACCTCCGAGATTGTGTCAAAATTTTCTGGGCTACATTTGATGTTGAAGACAGTAGGAAGCTACTTAAAACGAAGTTACGGCGCAGGTAACGCAGCTAACTGCTGCGGGAAACGTCATTTATGCGCTTTAAGGCAGGTGATCTGAGTTCAAATGGTTCAAATCACGCCCCAGCGACGGATTTCTCGGGATCACTTAACCAGATCTCGAAGGACATGCTTTGCTGGCTACTTGCGGCATAAGTGATTCAAAAGCAAGAATTGGTTATGGAATTTCTTCCTGCACTAAATTGTAGCGTACAATATAGACTGGTCGATGGTTCTTTATGTCTCGCAACATAAATATACGTATTTGGGCACAAAATGGCACAAAAAAGTGCTGTAGTGGTTATTATTGCTGGCATCACGGAGGCCACAACAGCCTCACAACTATACAGACGGCGCTGGCGGCACCGTTCCCTCGCGGCCGGTAAAATGAGGCGTGTTGTTATTCCCCCGTCTTGAATGTGCCGGTCGGTAGTGCACGCTGCTTGGATGTGTTGGTTTGATCGTGTGTTTTTAGGTTTGCCGTAATGAAATGTGGTGTAGTTCGTGTGCACGAAAGTTCCGGAAGATAGCCTACGTCTCGCTGCAAACTCGCCGTATGCGTGGCGCGCCAGGCAAATGTGGAACAACAATTTTCATGCCGTGGAGTGCGTTTCTTTGTCTTGGGTGGTCGTGGAAAGTTTTGTGGACGTCGCAATGAAATAATGCGTATTATTAGCGTGCCTCAGCTCGTCCATTACGCAACGGCATGTATGCTGGGATCAACATCGTCGACGCAGCACTGGCAACTCGGAGAGCTCTTTTCGATCTCATCGTACTGTTCAAAAGGTAAGCAATCGTACTTGCTAACTACACGTGTGTTGTGCGTGCTTATCGTGTGCATAGAGTGCCTTGCGGACGTAGGAAATAGAACACCCACGACAACAGTGAAATCTGTGCTGATGCTTGCGGCGCACTGGTTGTCAGAATTTAGTTACGCAAATTTGTTGCCACAATGCGGAATTGATAATCCTGATAAGCGTTTTCTACCGCTCAGATAAATTACGTTCGGAAATCATCGTGTTCGTCTTGTGCACCTGTGCGTGAGCTCCCGTTTTTCTGCTGCAGTTGCATAGTAATGATCCACCTGCCTCTTCACCGATTCTTTCAATGACGTTTCCTTGCTTATAAATGCTTCGACGTTGTGGGTAATCTCTGCTTACGAGGTTTAAGGCTTACGAGCAGCAGGAAAAAATGTAAGCCAATCACAGCTTGCTACTTAGTAGTATAGCTTTCTTTTCATGACAAGCTGTGCTGACATAACTTTCACATAAATAAACATGGCAGGGGAAAGTTGCTTAATCTAAGTAATAAAAAAATCGACTGTAAAAAAAATTTTAAAATACATTGTAATGTGCAGGTGTGACGTGCCCAAAATTTACTTTGATGAAGAGGTCCGTGTTATCAAGACATTCAATAATTTCAACCTTTTGCTCTCTTGCCATCCTGTACTAGTGCAGACATTGTTTTCGTGTCTATTTTAGAAGCTCCTTGCATGTGTTTACGATATGACAGCTTTATTGTTGCACTGCTATAAGCTAACACTCCTCATTTTGTAGGGGTGAGGCCTTGGCCCACAACAGTGTCCACTAAAAGGAGCCTCCAGAAATGCAGACCCCATATGAGTGCCTGCAGCAGCATGGCTGGTTGCTCATGTCAGGTATGTATGAAATGTACATGTTCCAAAAAAGTTGGATCTTGGTATCATTCATGGTTCAGTTTAGCGACGCATTAGTTTATGCAGTTTACTAAAGAGGATAAATATTTATGCAGCTGTATTCAATTTACTTACATGTGTGCATAAAGATTATGCACACATTATCATGTTCTGTATAAAACTAGACCTAACATGTCCTGATGTTTAGTATTTTTTCCTGCATAAATTGTTTGGCTGCAAAATAAATTTTATTTTTGCTCAGTACACAGTATGTTTATCGCTTTTTAGTTTCGTTTTATTGTCTTAAAACTGTTTCCTATGCTGTTGCGTTTATTTCCATATTTTTCCTGTTTGTGCTGCAAGCTCATGCAGTTACCTGTGCATGTAAGAATTTGTAGTGTAGTTTGCCACATATGTCACAAGTCTAAGCACGTAGCGTGTACACCATTGTTTATCATTAATATCTTCCCAGTTATTTCTGTCCTGTTCCCAGAACAACTGTGTCTGGCAAATACACATTTCATTAGCTTGAAGTTGCTGAAAATAAATATAAAGGTCAGTATTTGCTCTGCTCAGTTACCTCAGTAATAAATAGGCAGACTGATTTCGATCCCTTGTCATCTAGAAAGGATATCTTTTTTCGTGCATTATTAATGAGAGCTCGCTCACACATGTCTTCTTATTTATGTGGTGTGCCTCACTGATTTCTCTAGTTAATTTTTCAGTGTGGTTGAACACAGATGAACAATCTTTATCCTACATAATGCCCTGTTGTGACAATGCATGGCCAAGTTGGACAAGCATACTGGTCTTTTGAGTGAAATATGGTCATCTCTTCGGCACATAAAAGAGTTGACTGTTGGGCTAGTTGGTGTTTAGACATAGGAACCATTGTTAAAAGTGCAAAACCACACAACACAAGATAACACCAGACGAGCACAGGCGCCGATCGTCGCAGTGATCTGCCGTTTTGCGCCTGTGCTCGTCTGGTCATTACCTTGTGTTGTGTGGTTTTGCGCTTTTAACAATGGTTCCTATGTCTTAGGCACATGTTTAGGCACCGGCGAGTTTGCCCTATGTAAGTTTGACCAGATGTGAAAGCAATACAATACACTACCTGTAACACATAATGGACAAATTTGGTGGTATTTCTCACCAACCCAAGCCTCTCTTGCCTGCTTGCCTTTCTCAATTCGCTTGCGGGCTGCCATGCATATCCTGCCTGCTTTATTTTTCGCTAGAAATACCTGTGCATAGCAGTCTACAAGTGAACTAAAAAAGGCAGCCTGGCCAGGGATGCTTGCTTTATTAAAGATACCATTAAATTTGTCTTGTGTCTGTCAGGGGCAGTGTTGTCTATGTCTGTGATCATATGCATATTTCGTCAAATGTACATGGGGCAGGCTGGCCGGTGCCTCAACATGCGCCGAGGAGAGAAAATTATATGGACCAGGGGTTGAGCGATAAAGCCAATTTTTTCCTCTGCCTGTGAAAGCAATGCGAAATTGAGGACGGCAGTCCAAACTTGGCATTGCAAACTTTTCATTGCAAACAACCCTAAAAAAGTCTGATTGGTCCCCATTCAACAGATAGTTAAATGCATTATCATGATTGCTCAAAATCTCAAGCTCCACGTGAGAAATTGAATACTGCCATATTACGCATAGCACATACGAACTATGGCGACCAGCAGATGTAATATTTTTTCACCCAGTGAACAATAGAAGCCAGTAGATCATTCTCTTTTTCTTCCAAAAATTTGTTTGCTATGCGTAGCGCAATGTCTATATAGGAGCCTTAGTTCATGGGTGTTCCTACTTGCTTACATATGTTAAAATTGGAATGTGTGCGTAGCGCAATGTCTATATAGGAGCCTTAGTTCATGGGTGTTCCTACTTGCTTACATATGTTAAAATTGGAATGCGTTGTCATTACAAGATGGGACATTAATGTGTGACTGGGCTGCTGTCTTTTGGAGACACTTTATTTTTGTCACTAGCAATGGCATTCTAGTGTCGGTGCATTGGCCTAGTTCTAGTGTCACAAAGTCTTGGGAAAGTGACAATATTCTCAAAAGTGATTGCCTGAGAACTGTCCCTCTTCACAGAGATACTTCTGCTACTTTCTTGTTATAATTTTTTTTCTGAAATACTTAAATGAGACAGCGTAGTGCTACAACTTAAACATATAAATATTTATACCACATTTGATATATTTGTGACGTGTTTGCGCCTGCCTATACATTGTGTCTAAAAGCTCATTACAGCTTTTTAAAACTATTTTCAATTGTATTTTGCAGGCTTCACCGTGGCAGAGTACCAGGCGGAACCAACGAGGTTAAAAGCTAGCCTTTTCTCACTGCTTTACCAGGAAGTGAAGTAGTGGGCGATCATGTAAGAATGAACTTGCAACATGTGAGCAGTAGCCAAAGCTTCATACACGTCATGCTGGTGGTAAAAACTGAAATGCTGAGACAAACCACATTATTTATTTATTTAAGTATTAAATTATTCACATTTATTTGTTTATACCTCACTAAAGCCTTACATGCCTCCAGGAAGGAATTAGGTAAAATGGGAAAGCATAATTACATCAAAGTAAACACGTTATTCAAAAAAGCATCATTCGCATAGCACAAGCATGATGTAACATTTTTTATTCAGGTGACGTTTTATACAAATCCAAGAAAATTCCAAGAAATGAAGCTATTCAGTTAACAACTCTTACTAAAGAAACAGTGATATCACAGTTCTGTTAGTTGACCTAATCCATAACTAAAGTTGGCGAAATTGGCGTATCATACACTGCTCTAAAATACAATCATTAATTTGGGAGTAGGACGTGCAAAATCCTTATAAACATTACAACATTTCACGCAAGCTGTAAATTCATATATCAAATTCCTTGACTTAAGACATAGCTGATCCAGTCTGCAGAACTGTGATATGTTTTTATTGCAGCGTAGGGGATTATTAAATTTCGTGCTTTTACTTTTCTTTAAACCAGCCTATTTTCAATAATGTTTACTTTAGGCTCTGAATTGAAATTCTTCCAACAACCGCTAGACCTTAACTTTCTCAAATGCTACAAATTTAATTCAGAATAGCCCTGTGGTTGTCTCAAAACCATTTAGGAATTTCACACGTATTTAAAGAGGGACATCGGAGTTGGTCCTTAGCAAAAGCTCGAGGCCAATTCCGATTTGTAGAACAGAATTGTGCTTGCGAGTTTTTTTTTTGTGAGTTATAGTTCTAAACATAAGTTATTTTAAGTTGTGCAATTTTCAACCATTCTTAATAAAAATTTATGGCCTAAATGTAAATAACAACAATTAAAAATGTTTTATATAACAAACATCAAGTTCAGTCCCGTGGTTGCCGAGAAAAACTATTTCACTATTCACATGCATAGGAGCTCCTGAGCTAAATCGTTTTCTTCGGTATTGTGTGCGTCAGTCATGTTTGTATTTCCCAACATAATTTTGGAATATCGAGCCTGATCTCAAAATTTGCCTTATAACAACATTCAAGCATATTGAGCTTTGTACAATATATGATGCACTTCTCTAGGAGTACCACTGTTTGCTGCATTTTTACAAGGACTGCCAGTGTTCTTTTTACACTTCAACATAGGCCAGAATGCTGTGTTTTGTAAGTTTAGTGTTGTTTTGTGGAGCTGACGCATAACATTGCAGTGCACTGTTGGAACAGCAGGTCCTTCTGCAGTTTCAATGCGAAGCTTTCTTGTCTTAGACAAGCCTGCTTTTCTCAGATGTGAACTCCAGTCGAGTCTGCCGCAAATGTTTTCCTGTTTCGTATGTTAGCACCACCAGCTTGATCCGTGAAGCGCATTGGCAGCTACAGTTTGTGTGTTGCAAGTTCTAGGCTGAAGCATGTATTCAGACTGTTCTGAAGTGTGTATGTAGTATGTATGATGCATGTATCTAGTCTGAAGTGCAATAAACGTTTAAAACAGATCACTTTGTGGTTGTAGTGCCAATTATTTTTGCCACTGCATTTACTGTAATCGTTTATGCCTACAGTAGAGTTCTCTAGAACCTTGGCAAAGTACAAGCACATTACAAACATCGACATAGGTTTTGTAGAGATTTGTCGTTTGGGTCTGTAAGACAACTGCAGAGAAATGTTCTAAATAAATTTGTCTTTACAATCTTAAAAAGAACTCCATAGAAATGTTCTATAGAAATTTGTCTTTATGATCTTTAAAAGAACTCCGTAGAAACGTTATGTAGAAATTTGTCTTTACAATCCTAAAACGAACTCAATAGAAATGTCCTCCGTGTCTGAGGCCACTGCGGTGGCCGCCGCGCTTCCCTCGGACCTCGGGAGCCGAGTGCAACGGCGAATCCGTGAAATCGAGGACGAGATCCTGAGTTATTGCACGCTGGCGGCAAATAAGGTGCCCGTTGAGGCACGTAGGTTTATAATGTCTAAGGTATTTGAGATGGTGGCCTTTTGTTCGGACCTGAGAGCGGACGCGGCCACGGAGCGCGGCGCGACGCTTGCGTTGCAGGGGCAGATTGCCGACGTGCGCCGGGAGAATGCGGCCTTGCATAAGCGGCTGCACTCGCAGCCGCGGCCTGCCCTCCAGGACGACTTCCCGGCCCTGAGCGGAGAGTCGCAACTCGGACCCGACTTCCCGGCACGTGCTGCCGGCGCCGGTATTCTTGGCGGCTGGTCGGTTGCGCCGACGTCGGGGCCGCCGGGCGGGCTGTCGTACGCGGCGGTCCTTGGCGCGGGCCCTGCGCATGCCCGGGCGGGGCACCCCGATGGAGCGGCGGCGCGCGCGCCGTCTCAGCAGGTGCACAATCACGTGGCGTTCTTGACGCCAACTGCTCAGACGACGACGCCGGCGCGCGACGTACTACGCCTTCTGAAGACGAACATCGATCCCGGTGCCAAGCAAATCAAGGACGTCAGCCTGCACCACACCCGGTACGGTCTGACCGTTTTCTCCAATAACAAGCAGTCGCTTGACAATTTGCAGCAGGCAATTAAGGATAACTCCGTGACACGCGCGTCCATGTTAGTTAGACTGGGGCAGAAGCGTAACCCCCAAGTAAAGTTCAACGGTGCGGACCCTGACATCGCGTCCGACGAATTTCTGCGCGTTCTCAACGAGAGGAAAGAAGGCCTCGACTTGGACTTAGAAAAATGTAAAGTGCGAGTGACGTTTCTATAGAAATTTGTCTTTAGGATCTTAAAAGTAACTCCGTAGAGATGTTTTATAGAAATTTGTCTTTACAATCTTAAAAGGAACTCCATAGAAATGTTCTATAGAAATTTGTCTTTAGGATCTTAAAAGGAACTCCGTAGACATGTTCTATAGAAATTTGTCTTTAGCCTCTTAAAAGGAACTCCGTAGGAATGTTCTTTAGAATTGTGTCTTTAAGGTATTAAAAGGAACTCGGTAGTAATGTTCTATAGAATTGTGTCTTCAGAGTTCCTATAAGAATGCGGTGGCCAAATAACTGTTGGAACTCTATAGGAAAATTCTATAAGCAGTCAAAATAAACACAATAGAATTCTATCGAACACGTTCAAAAGACTTTCTAAAAAACACATTAAAATTTTTGTAAGGGTTTGTCACGCGCGAAGGGTCAATCGCATCATTCGGTCAGAGTGATGGAGGCAAGCACGTTTCTTTTAAGACTGCCTTTACTTTGCATGCGCCAAAGATGGTGAACAACCTCGAAGGATTGACAGGAACTTCTAGGACTGGAAGAGAGAAGCAGACAAAGCTACGGAATTGTTGTGGTCGTCTTTTTTCCCTCTATTGCCGAAGACAAAAAAGAAAGCATGTGTACAAAAAGAAAATGTCATGTGTGTGGATGGTGCCAACTACCGGAGCCCCTTAAAAGGATTTTACAACTAGGCCCGAAATTGTTCCCCCACAGAGAAGCTGGCCATGGCAGGAGGCATCTCCTGTCAGGTGCCGAAAAACGTCCTCCTGAGGTGCACGCAGGAATGCATCCAGGTACTCAAGTGTGCACCAGGAAGACCACATGATTCAGGGAATGTTGAGCAGCTTGTTGAACACCTGAATTCTAGTTTGTGCCTTCTTCATTCCGATAAGGAAAGGATGCTTGTGATGGTTCCAGAGGAAGCGTATTTAGACAAGGTCCCGTGCATCATTGGCAAAAAACTTCATTCTCGCCTGTGTGAGGTGCAAAAGGATTAAGGACAGGGCTATAGCCCTTTTGTAGGACCTGAACCTCAGTAAGCTACGTTCGTGTGTTAAGAACAGTACCGGGTTGTCTCTCCAGCTGTTTTTTTCTCTGAAAACCCATAACCTTCGCTTAACTTTACGTTATATCGTTTCGGAAAAGGGTACATGACAGTACATTGTGGCAGGGTTCCTTCAAGAAGACCTCGCCAATTCAGAGATAGCAGATCCGTATTTCGTGCCTATCGCTATTGCTTTGGTACGCTACCTAGAGATGGAAAACCCAGGAGCGTGACAAGTTTTCAGCCTAGAAGTTCATGACTTGTTTTATGCAATTCCGCAGGGCGAACTTATGGTAGCAGTAAAAGAGTGCATTACTGAGTTTAATGATGAACATTTGTTTGTCGTGCAGTGTGGCTTTTTCCTTGAGCCTTTTTTTAAATTACTGGACATGTATTTGTCGTCTACATATGTATGCTGGCGAGGGCAGCCATACATCCAGAAGTCAGGGGCGTGCATAGATTGTAGGGTGGCCCCTACCCTCAGCAACATCTTCCTTGCTAAAGTGGATAGGGCTGTTAATACAACTGTCTCTAGTATTGCTTCCCGTATCTGTCGTTATGTCGATGATTACCTGATTTTTGTAGGCGGAAGTAGGCCTTAAGAACTGTCTCTTCAAGTGAAGGAAGCTTTTTGTAGGTCGGGGCTGGGGCTCAATTTTACTATAGAAGTTCCCCATGAGAATGAATTGCAATTTCTAGACATACGTCTGCGTTTTGAGTTATTCCATACATGTTGGTTTTACCGACCAAGGTTCCAAATTGCCCTCTTAATATTTCCTCGAGACATTCAAAGATTGTAAAGAGTGGAATTGCCTTGTCGTGCATAGACGCAGCACTACAGAAGTCATGCCCACGCGTAGTAACGGAAAGTGTTACTTTCCAAGTGACTAGGCTGAAGAATGCTAGATACCCAAAATCTGTAAGTGCAGCAGCCAGTGATAAACTAGTAAGGAAAGTTAAAAGTAGTGGTGTGCACACACCCCGCGCTAATAACAAGAAAAAAGAGCGTATGCTGTGATTACGTACCAGCACAAAGTGGCACACAATTTGAACAATGTAGAGCAGCGGTATGGGGTCAGCGTAGTATTCTCAGCCCCTCAGAAAATGTCGCGTTTATGTGCTAGAGTAAGGAATGTGATTGACAGGGCATCTAACCACAGGCCTCTTGTCTGCAAGATTGAGCATAAGCAAGGGTCAACCATTGTCCCCTGCGCCTGCGGAGTACTGTATGAATTTCCTTTTCCTTGTGGGTGTGTATACATCGGTCAAACGGCTAGATGTACTAATGTCCGGCTGAAAGAACATAAAAAATAGCACCTAAGATGGTTATTCCCACGTGGCTAAGCATTGCAATGACTGTAAAAAACTAAACAAGGAAACGTGCCTCCCACTTCCTAAACAAACTAGAATTTGTACCGTCATTGGGACCGTAGTACTAGGGAGCTGTTCGAGGCATTTAAGATAAAAACTACAGGTCGGGTGTGTAAGCGAAACTTCGGTGTCACTAACTGATTCCGAGGTGCGGTTTTTAGATGCTACTGTTCGACGTCAACTTTTCTTTAGTTGGATGGCCAATCAGCTGTATTCATTTTTCCTCTGTAAATATGGCATTTTCACCCATTAAACACTCAGTTGCGAGTCTGCGCATGTCTTGTCTGCCTCGCTTTTGTCCGTCTGGGTTAGTGCAGTAAAATATACCATGCATGTCAACCAACTAGCCCGACTTGGGGCTCTACTATATATGGGAGCAAGCTCAAATTGCGATGGTTTCATAACTAAGCATTCAACATTTACATTTGTAATTGTGTATTCCTCAATGATGCTGTAAGCATAGCTATGATTTATATATACCGCCACACCCCCTCCTCTTTTCCCTACGCGGTCCAAGCCTATACAGGTGTAATTGGTAATTACGGGTGTATCATCGGTAATAGTCAGCCATGTCTGTAAAATCAATGACTTCAAATCTCAGCACGAGAGACTCCAAGAAAGTTTGTAAGCTGTCACGCTTGTTTTTTTTTTATACTCCTAATGTTGAAATGAATCAAAGAGAGGTTAGATTGCTTGGTCGTAAATGTGTTGTTAAAGGGCCCCTAAACCACCCAGAGGTCGAAATTTTGTTGTGGTGTTCCAGTTGTGCACGAGTCTACAACGAACACGTAGCCGCGAGAATTTTTCGAAATGGTGCCGTAATAGCGGAGTTACACGCGTTTGATGATGGAAAAACCGCCCTCGCTCATTTCGCTCTTTTCTTCGCTTCTCTCCTCGTCGGCTGGTCTCCCCTCCTCGCCGAGTGCTGCTCGTAATGTCACGTGAAATACGTCATCGCCAACGCGCTTCTCAAAACACTGCCTACTTCCGGTTAAGCCACGTCCACGCTAGCCATGCTAGCACAGAGTAACACACGGATTACTCTATGATGCTAGCGGCACATATACGGACGACGAACCGGCCTACTGCCTGCCGCGCGAGAGGTGTCCAAAGTAGACGGCAGTTCGACCGGCGCCCCGCCCATTGCACCATCAACGGGCCAATCGATGACCGATGTATATAATATATATATATATATATATATATATATATATATATATATATATATCGATATATAATAAATATCGTTGTTTTGTCTTTGCAAGGAGGCATACATAAGATTCCTTATTCCTTATTAAATTCAGGTTCCCACTTGCACCCTCAACGACACACCTCTGGTAACTTCTTCCTCTTGTAGATAAATATCTCGGTATACACATCACACACCACATTTTTGGAATATGTATGTTGAGTTTTCAATTTACCAATGCCAACCGCATGTTTTGTTTCTTGCTCCAAAATTTTCTTCATGGGAAGCTTTTATTTTATAAATCTATGGTGGGGTCAATCTTCGAGTACACCAGTTCTGTCTCGCAACTCTCGAAAGTGTCCATAACCTTGCCGTCCTTGTTTTGTTACATACAATTACTCACGTGTAGCCAGTGCGTCTTCTACAAAATGGTCGCTTGGTTTACCTTGTCGCCGTATGCGATTTCGCTTGTGTTGTTTATTACGATTTATTTTGTTACTCCCGCTGCTTAAAGGACATTTTTCTACCTCCCACCTACGTTTCTTCTCGCAGCGGCCACGTTGGAAGCTTTCTTGTTTATGAAAAGAAAAAAAAAAACTGCCCGCTCTTTTTATGTAAAGCCTTCGGGCTTTGACACTATACTAACGTAATTAAGTAAATTAATATGGCGAACTTGAACGAGATCCTTGTACTCGCTTTTTGCGATTCACTTATATGTTATGCGCCGCGTAATCTATTGTCGCGAGGTTTCTTAGATACGGCTGCCGCTCCTATGTGTCTATTCATTTTTTCCGAAGGGGGAGGTTGGATTATTGGGGGCATGTTGGAAATCCATGGGGGCATGTTAGCAAGTGATGCTGTGCGCCGTACTACGCCTTTGCGCACACGTTGTCTTGCTCTACCGTTCTCCTGGGATAATGAGCGCAAAAAAGAAATAACGATGAAAACAATCATTGATCACTTTGAGTTGTTCTACAGGTCCATTTGTCATGTTTAACATTTCAGCTATAATATATAATAAAATGAGCACAATTGCTACTGCTCCTTCAGCCGCAGCAGCTTTTGGAAAAATAAATAAATAAATAAACGTGCGCGTGTCGTTCTTCACTACTATCAGGCGAAGTGACGTCAAAACACCAAGAATGCGTTTCACTCTCACCACGTTTTCCCTGCGTTCCCTCGCTTTGCAGTGTCGAAGCTATGCATGGTCTATAATGCGCACCGCCGAGCCTGCGTTGCTAATTAGAACCGGATGGGCGCACAAAGAAGCGTGAATAATGCCCTGTCAAATTTGTTTCTCCCTGCGCGGACCTCGCTCGCTTCCAAAAAAAAAACGTGGTGACTCTCGGAGCACGAAGGACACGTACACATTCTGCTTCTGCCTGTGAGCTGTCGTAGCCCACATTTCTTGCACCATGTTTTGCTTGCGAAGCATGCATCAACTTGTCCAGCAACGTGTTCAGCACCAGCGGCTTGACCTTCGCCACTACAAGCTTGGTTCCACACTGCTATTGGGTGAAACATGAACTAGCCAAACGTTGGAAAAGTGCATTTACTGCGAAATAAACAGAATTATCGCAAGGTAAGTACAACTGTCTTATTTTTATTCTCAAGTATAGTGTTTCAACTAAGTGCATTGCCTAATACGTGTATTTTCTTTTTTTACAGAGATAATGTACGGCCACTTTTTACTACGTACGTAGACGGCGCTGCACCGCTTCAGCGTCAGCTGAAACGCACTGTCTGTTTGAAAACACGCAGCACGGCACATTTCGGCTAGTACACTCAAGAAGACCAAAGTTGGATTGTCGTAATTCCTTACTAAGGAAGCACATTCTGCGAGCTGACTGGGGTTCAGAACTTCCTGCAAGAGTATAATCTGTTGTATTTCAGCTTGCTTAGGTGTTTATCATGAAACAATGCACCCTTTCATTGCTACCTCTGTTCTAAAAGCTTACGCATTGCCAAATGCTAAGTACAGCTACCCACAAGCACTTACGAGAAGTTTTGTGATGAAGGCATATTTCATCATAATTGCCTAGGTAGAACAAAAATCGCATATTTAGATGCAGCGGCATTTCCTACCTAATTGTTTCGTATTTCTGCTTCTTTTTTTCAGCTTCAACAATTTGTTTGAATGGAGAAATCATATCTGTGGGAGATTGCCTTCAATATAATGAACGCCATCAAGCACCATGCAGTTCGACTGCCGCACAGCTTGCATGGGAAGAAAAGCGAGAGACTGTTTAACATGCGGCTATGCAGAGTGGGAACAGGTGATACGCATTTAATTTCTCAGTTTTGTACCTTTTGCTTATATTATGCACTGATGACAGTGTTGGGATAATAAAGGTATATGTATTGTATGCAGATGGTGCCTGAGAGACGCAGACATCGACATCAACCAAGCGCAAGACTTCATAAGAATGTGGCTGCCAGGCGCCGCCGACTATTGCAGAAGGCGGCGTTACGCCGAAGCGGCTCAACCCCCCGTAGCGTCATAAACAAAGCTTTCGTAGGTGATCCACAGAATTGGGGATACGAGCGACAATCTGTATCAACCTATTTTAAGATCAATAAAGAAATTGTGTATATTATTTGGTGATCTTATAGTATATTATAGCATGTTGCATCGAGCTACCATGCAATATTTGGGTAATTTAAAATCGTAGGAAATAACGCCATCGCCCACATACATCACAATCTGCCAATATGGCCATGCCAGTGGGTAATGCGGGACAATAAATTGACTAAAAGCGGCAGAGCCGGCTATTGACCGATACCGGCGCTGCCAGTAGGCAAGTTGGGACACTAGAATGGCAATGAACGGCAGAGCCGGCTATCTACCTGTATGGGCGCTGCCACACGATGGCCGAAATAGGCCCTTTAGTGGCATAGCCGCGCTGGGCCTTTCTTGACGCGGGTAGCGCTGCCGGTTTCGGGCCTATATTTGTGCCGGTGTTTGCCGTGATATTGCCGTGCTGGGGCCAGCCTGGTTGTGCTGCCTGGGTACAGGTTTCACTACTTCATCACAGGAGTGTGAAGGTGTAGCTGCATTGCTGATGCATCGCACTACTGCCACAGCTAAGGAGCAACTAGAGAATGTCAGCACAAGCAGTTTCAACGGCCTGCTAGCAGAACATACTGCAATGAAGAAGAGAATTCAAGAGCTCGAAGTCAGATGTAAAAGGCTGCAATCACAAAGCTTTTCTGTGGACACAATTCATAGTACCGCATTTAAATTTTACACTGGACTTACGAGCAAAGCGCAGTTTGATGCTTTGTATGGACACCTCGAAGCGAATGCCCAGAGAATGGCGTACTGGGTTCCCCAAAGGAATGAGCAGCAACAGCAAATTGAAAAAGACAGGCAGCTTTCAAAGCGAGAAGAACTGTTCATGGTTTTGTACAGGCTACGAACGGCAGTTTCTGCAAGGGAAGTAGCCAGGTTGTTTGGCATATCACAATCTAGCCTGAGCCGCATTTTCTGTAGCTGGATTAACTTTTTAGATAAGGAGCTGTATGCCTTAACAGGGATGCTATCTTTAGCTGAAGTACAACGACACATGCCAGAGGCATTTTCAGATTTTCCTAACACGAGATTGGTTCGGGACTGCACTGAGGTCAGAATTCAGAAGTCCTCAAAGTTAAAAGCACAAAGGCAAACTTTTTCAACCTACAAGCATTTTAATACCTTCAAGGCACTTGTAGGTGTCACACCTGATGGTTATGTATGCTTTGTTCCCGAGATATGGGGCGGTCACGTTAGTGACACCGAAATAGTGGAGAGAAGTGGCCTCTTAAAACGCTTGCAACCGGGTGATGGTGTAATGGTAGACAAAGGCTTTCGCTTGGACAGCATTTTCCCCCGAACCATTCAGATCTATATCCCACCCTTCAAGAAAGGAAACCAGCTTTCTGCAAGTGATGTAATTGCTACTCGGAAGATTGCTGGAGCTAGAATACATGTTGAAAGGGTTATAAGGCACATCAAAGAATTCCATTTTTTAGATAGGCCAGTGCCTATTAACATGTTAGACATCGCCGGCAAGATATTTAGGACCTGTGCGCTACTGTCTATTTTGCAGCCACCGATTATTGCCGTGAATGAGCAGAGTTCTAGTTGAACGCCTTGCAATATGTAAAGTAAATAAACAAGCAGACAGGGCCCGAATGTGGTCGCCTTGTGAGTAGCCTTACTGGACTTACTGTCGGTAATTCTCACGCATTTTCTTGTCCCAGCTTAGTGCGGAACTGAATGCTGAATACTATACTTCATGGCGTATAGTATGCTGTTTCTGTCAACAGGTGCGGCTGAGAGAGGCTTGTAGTGACAAATACAGCAAGTCACATTATCCACATGTAATCATTGAAATAACATCAATAAATAAAAAAAACGACCACACAAAGGTACCAAGCTCATTTATTGTCTTTATTAAATGCCTGCTTTCTCATGGCTCCTGTACTATGAATTTATAACAACAGAGCAACATTCCCATCATCAACAGAGGAGCAGAGTAAAAACTAGGAAAGCTTGACCAGCCCTCTTATGGACACAGCAGGTGAAGCATAAAACATTAAAAAATATATTGACAAGTACAAGTGTCATGTCCAGTATACATTCCACTCAAGAGTAATCAATATACAGCAGGTGAAGCAACAAAACCATACAAAATATGAAGGAGATAACACAAGAAAACATATTGGAGCCAAATCATGAAAACGAAATTTCCTAAGAAACAGTCTTGGTCAAAAATAAGTTAGGAGCACTGTACATGAAGTTATCAAATATAGAACACACTTCATTTGACAAGGAAACACGTAAGCAATTGCATTGGAACATTCAAGTTTCATATTTGTAGTATGTCAGGCTCGAATGGTAACTGGCATGAAAATTTTCTGTAGTTTCCTTACACTCATGCTCACCAGTACTCTTTCAAGTAATTGCTCAGCAGAATGGGAATGTAGTACTGATGTGATTGTTGCATAGTTCGTGCAGTAGCGTGTACTGTCCAGTACTACAGTTTACATGTGCTATAATCTGTAGAAGGTTGTTCAAGCTACCGTATTTCTTGGACTAAAAGTGCTACCCTCTACTTTTCGCAAGTTCCGAAGAGAAAATTGGTTTTTAAGACATCTATTATAACTCAGCATGATGAAACGCTATTATGCACACTGGTACACTAACTGCAAAATGGCGTACTTGCCCTCATTTCAGGGCACCAAAGTTCTGTAAACATAATTTTTATAAGCCGCATACTCCAGCAGAGAAAAACATAACTCTTTTTCGGTACAGAATGCCCCCATTTATTGCACTTTATATTGAAGGCCTTGTCCTCTTAACGCAGTCAAACGATGCATTATGCAGTGTTCTTTTTGTATCCAATATATTTTTTTCATTGTAAAGAGGGAGTCCTCTACTTACTCTGCGAGTGAGCAGCTCTGGCACTATGCAATGTTTGAAGAAATGCAGCAACCCAGGCAGAATTTCTGTACACCAAAGAACTTCGTCAAAGGGAGTCCTCTCCACATGTGTTGAGGCTGCTACACTTCCAGCATTTGTCCATACTACAAAATCACACCACTTCAAACCTGTGACACCCATCATACCTTGTATCTGAGAATGATATGCATGATCTATTTTCAATTCTATATTGTCACCAGATATTTTCAAACAGCACTTTGCGGAAGCTGCTGCTTCGACGACACCCTTGCCTTTGAAGGAGAATGGGCACTTCACCTCCAAAAGACCAGTGTCACTCCCTTCAAAGACAAGTCTGTCGGGGGAGGCAGCAATAAATGGGTGCTGGGGATGAACATGCAACCCAGTATATGCAGTAGTTAAATATCTGTCCCTGCATGCCATTATTTCTTCGTATGCTTTAACGGCATCGTCCTCATGAATCCTGCCATAACGCATGGCTTCGGTGCTCACTTGGCGAGGATACATTACGTCCCTTACGGCACCATCAGGCTTTCTGCACCGCAGAAACTTCTTAAACACTGATGCCGTGAGCCGTCCAATACGTTCCTGATGCCACTTCTCGTTCTCTGCCTGGCCCATTGTGCTTTCTAAAATGACTGCCCTGTCGTCCAGGCTCCGGGGCTGAATTGCTGCAAAAGCATAAGACAAAAAAGTGTGACCTAACTTGAGCAAATTGGTGATTATCTGCAGGGAAGCAATACAACTAATGCTACTTGGTTTACACTTTCAGTTAATGCAAATATGGAAAAGGCTGCATTAAGAGAACACACACTGACTAATCAAAACATTGGTGCATGTCTTGTTTCCTTCCATGTCCTGATCTATTATTCCACTTATGTACTTGTAATGAATGATTACCAACTAGCTCATTTGTCAGTTAAACTCTCGTCAGTATTTTCTGTAACTTTCTAGCCTCATTGAGTTGCATCTAATCAGTTAGGCAAGTGTAATATTTACAAATTTACATTTGTGCTATTTACTTTATCATTAATACAGCAAGGGCTTATTTTTATGCAAGAGCCGGCTGGTTTCACTCGGCCTGGAGTTTCAGCACGTGCTCCCTCTGCATGATTACTTCGCAGAATTGTAGTTCCATGTATTCCGATGAAATAACACTTGCTCAATAAAACTATGTGCCTGTGTAATTCAACATTATGGTGATGAATTTCTGTGTGTTCATTCTTACCATAAAATGTCTCTTGAATAATTCTCGAGTTTGTCGTGCTCAGCAAATCTTCACTGTCGGCTATATATAGCTGGTTGCAGCATCCATCATTTATTACTTGTGCAGCGATGGTCTCTGTTGTGCTCTGAAATAAACCATAGAGAGAAAATGGGTAGTTTTCAATACGACAGCCCATACTGCGTGTGTGGCCATCATGATGCTTGATGAAAGAGCAAAGGAGCTAACATGGTAGTATGTATGTGTTTCTGTGGTACCAGTGTCTGCACTGTGGATTATCTGGTGGGTTAACAACGCGGTGATAAGGGCTACGACTCAGTCATATATGCTATATGCATGAGCTAGAAACTACGGCTGCCTTACGCAACATCTCACAGGAATTTGGTAAAAAGAGGCGTCGTCAAGACATGTTCTACAATTACATTGGAGAAATTTCGCAATCACATTGTGCGCTGATAAGCTTCAATGCACTGGTTGGTCACCTCAAAGCAGCAGGATACCTGCTTCTGTAGCAAAAGCAATGCACAGGAAAAGAACAAAAATTATAGCAGGCAAATAGAAATCAGGTGGAGAGGGAAGCTCACATACATGACCAGGTATCAGTAATACCCTCCATGCACCACGTTTTGCACTGATTAAGGAAGATGGGGCAGCATGTATGAGTACAAGTAGTTTTTCTGCTCCACACTAACTGTCCTGTCTTCATAGGTAAATCTGTCCAGTTATAAAATGCAAACACTAATGCATTGTCAGGCATTTAAATCATTACGTGAAATGCCGAAGGCAGGTAGTATACAGGATCCTTATTTCCTGTGTCAGCTGCTACAGAGGCTAGATGAGAAAGTGTTAAAGGGGGGACATGGGCAAATAACAAATTACCGCAGCGCAAGGGCAAATAATAGGCGCAATACTAAAAAAAGTTTTAAGTCATTCACAGCCATGCCCTTGTTTGACCTCTGTTTGCTGCACACCCTCGTTTGAACAAACACGATCACCGTGCATGTGAAACCATAAAAGCAGTCGAGATGGTACGAAAGGCACATCACATTTAAGCAAACCCTCTATCAATTTATTGCGGAAAGAAGTGCTATTTCGAGTGCGCAGACATACAATGTCGATGAAAGCAGGTCGCTATTGTTGGTATTTGCTCTGTGCTGCTGTTCTTGATTATTTCATGGCTCTCGCTTTTCATTGTGCAATATGTATGCATTTCTGTTTTGTAATAAAAAGACTAAGTTGAAAATCAGTTTGTTGTCTGTTTTTTAGCTTCTCCTCCAAAGACACGGTGTCACATTTTTGAATGATGTTTAAGATGTTACGTACTTCTTCTCACGCCCCGGGCTTCTCTGCAAGTGGAGTAGAAGGCAGCTCGGAGATATTTCTTGCAAGTTGCTGATGAAGTTGGCAGGGTCAGCTGGCAACAGTCCAGGTGTGGGATCATAAACTCTCTTCCGGTTCCTGCTGCTCTCAAACAAAATTTCCGAAAGCGGCAAGCTTGGTTCTTGCTTTCTGGCTGAAAATACAGATTACAAGCACAAAAACAGCTTAAACACTCAAACTATCCCCAGCAACCTCTAGATTACCAACTACTGTTTGACGTAAGCAGTTAATAACCCTGCTGAAGGTATATTCGGCTAAGATATTGGCTATACCGTCATCTCTACTATAAAATAGGCAGCAACTTCACTGTGGGAAATCGGCAGACAGGGTAGATGCAGAGAGCATAACTGACTACAAGGACTCCTATTTAAATTATTTTGGCAGAGTTGCACACATTGGAATACGTCACTTAGCAGCGTACAGCATTTTTCTTACCTTGAGGGGGCACAATCCATGCACAGGGGACATCCGTACATGTTGTGTCTTCTCCTTGTGGTGCCAGGTTGCAAGCTGTGAGCAGCAGGCCCAACAACGTGCTGGCAGCTTCCACTGAGGCTGCAGGAATCATGGTAACAGTGTATATTATTAGTGCTGATCTGCAAGGCATTCAACATAGAGAAAGAGCTGGGCAACGTGCATCAGACAGCCTAGACATGCTTTTCAATAATGATTATTGGGCACAACTTTCCCCCGTTGTGATTGACTGTACTTGCTTACCACACATGCATGCAAGCATAGCCATGATAGCGTTGCGCATAAGAACTGTGAGGTCTCGATAGTCTTGCATAAACCTTGCCAAACTTGACTGCAGTGAAAACAAGCTACGGGTCCTATGTAAAATACTGCAGTAAACAGAGTGATTGAACACTGGCTTTAAAAAGTTCCGTCTATAATCTCTCGTGTACCGCGCGGGTACTCGATTTTGCACAAGTGACACTGGCGACGCAAATGAGATCCTGACAGGAACGGCATGCCGCTTTACCTTGGCGCCGGCTGACCAACAGTTGATGAATCGTACGCGACGTGCATGCCAGCAAACACTACGTAGCTGACACGGCTCTAGCCACGAGATACGCGTGCCGAACACCCCGAAGTATGTAAGAGCACAGCGATTTTTCGAAACGCGACATAGGAGAACACGGCTTGCCGGCGTTTTCTTGCGCTGCCGGTGCGCGCTGGGGACACATAGCTGAGGCATCAGGGCATACGATGAAATCAAGACCCTTTGACATGCGTTGTGACTGCATTTGGCCCCCCAACGATCACCTGGCGTTCACCAGTGCCGCGAAAAGTGCCTGCAGCCACATGCTCCGAGTATCGCGTTCCAATCGCTGCGCACTGCCATTCAGCGAGCCCACGTACGCACTCTAAAAACAGTAAACCTCCAAAGCTTGGCCTGGCGACGACACAAAACGGTAAAACTAGAGAGCCAGTACGTATACACATGCGAGATGTCATGATAAACAAAACTTCTACTCACCCGGCTGGGCAGAGACAGTGGCCTGCCAGTATGTCGCCCGTTCCTTTCTCTATGACCGCATGTACGATGTAGTAGCCGCCTTTCATTGACGGTAGGCATATACTGCGGAGAAGTCCATACGGGGATGTGCAACACAAGTTATTAAACATGATGTTGCGCACATAACCCTCTTCGGTGAATTTCTTCTCTTTCGCAGTTTGTCTTGCGAACCTCGATCCACATGCCGCCAAGAAAGCACTCAGCTGATTGTTGCTTGGCATCTTGATCCCGTTTGGGCTTTTCGTCCACCCGTTCGCTACGGCAAAGAAGCCGCCGGGTATGTACGTACTCCCAGGTTCCATTCCCGAACACGAACGCAGAAACTACCGATTGTAGAGCGCAGACTTACGTAAATATATGTGCCGCAACACGCGTCGTTGCCAGTTCACGCCATACTACCAGTAGCAGCGGCGGCCACGTACCGATGCTGTACTTATCGTTTCTTGCGGTGTCCGCGTGACGGCGCCACACAGACATGCAAAAGGCGGATTATTGCGAAGAGCGATAACAACGATAAGAAAATATTGCGGCTCGTGAGCGTCGGTAATTCATTTCGAAGCGCCGTCCGCTGTAGCTTTGAAGGGAACCGGTAAAGGCCTAGCGACGATATCGGCGCCGTCGAGCGATCAGCGGCGGTGAGGCTGCCGCACAAATGAGTCCCGGTCTCATCCTCTCTACGTACAGCAAGGAAATCTCGCCGCTCGCGAGCAAAACCGCTGTCGAACGGCGGCTCGCGAATGGCAAACGGCGTGCGGCGAGTTAGTGTGCCGGTAACGTGGACGTGGACTCTGCGCTTCTCGGCTACCCGACGTTGCTGCGGTGCCTGCGCGTGTTATGCGAAGCGTGCCTCTATAGACCCTGTGTTGCGTGCACGTCTGGAAAGGCCGACACTGTTCGCACAGTTAATCAGACCGCTAAGCATGACTGTGTAGGAACACGAGCGATTTGGCACTTGCGTTGCGGGCTGCAATTACCGAAGCGCAAGCGCGCACAAGCGAGCAACACGGCGAGGACGAGCAGGGAGCGCGCGTACCTGCTAGCAGACTAACCGGAAGTCGTAGGTTCTTGTTCGACCAATGGACATCGTTTCCACCGTTGACATCACCAGATTCCCCCTGCTGACGTCATGACGACTGCTGGGGTTCCGGAAAGGCGAGGGGAGGAGGACGGCATTGTTTTTTTGGTTTTGTGGCGCGCCCGCGGCGCGTAGCGCTGCAGCGTTTGGCATCGTTGATCGTGATTGCATTCTGTACTCGATGCGCGTGTTCACTTGAAATGTTCAAAAAATGTCTGAGGTGGTTTAGGGGGCCTTTAAATATTTCTGATGTGCATACATCACACGGGCTCATCTACAGTAAAGAGAAAGCAAGCTTATATTTGCTGATGCAGTCTTTAGTTCATTTGTGCAAGGTCATCAGAAGAAGAGATTCGCAGGACACGACTATCTTCGTCTTTCCTTGCTAGAACCATGCCACCTGCTGTCCACACGAACACCCGCCGTTGTTGCTCAGTGGCTATGGTGTTGGGAAAACACCCGTGTACTTAGATTTAGGTGCACGTTAAAGAACCCCAGGCGGTCCAAATTTCCGGAGTCCCCCACTACGGCGTGCCTCATAATCAGAACTGGTTTTGGCACGTAAAACCCCATAATTTAATTTAATTAATTTTGCTGTCCACACGAACATTCATTTGAGCTCTTTCTTCTTTGCCACTGTTGCTCCAAGCAACTGCTTGTTGTGGCGTGTGAAATGTTTATTGACGAAAATTGCACGGTTATCATCAACCAGGCCACCGTCTTTTGCGCTAATAACATATTTCGTCGCATATCAATCTAGCAATAATTGTATAGATTATACCACGTCACAATTCCCTGTAAATTGCCATATTTATTAGTCACACATCTACAATTTGCTCGTTATTCCTAAAAGTTGGAGCATGAGTGGTGAATTTTAAGTACCCAATTTCTCACGCAGGCTTTTGCCAACGTTTAAGCCAAAGAAAGCACAAGAAACACCAAACCTACGCGCGACTATGATAACTATACCTCTTTTTGTTAATTTATATTAAATAAATTTGGAAACGAACAATATTTCTTTAATACACTGATGAAAACTTAGTAGCTTATCTTTATTAATCTGTATTGAGCTGTGTTTCCAACTCAGATGACTTCTTTATTGAAAACAACTGCTGCATAATAATACAAAATTTGGATTATGTTAGGATCAGGAACGAGGGCATTTGTTTTGCTTCCCGGAAATCCGAAATGTAGATGAAAAATTTCTCCTCAAATGAACATTTGTATAGTTCCGTAAAATTTGTGCTTAAATTTCGCTCATCACCCATAATATATACATCCTTGTGATGCAAGTTTCATGCCTTAAGCGCTTCGACCTTCCCAACAACTTGAAAAATGAGTTTACTAGGAAATGTCCGCTGCAAAATCGTGTCACCCGCTATGTAAGTCTTACGCGCGTGATCCAAGTATATTCTCAGGACGTTACTGATATGCACAACAATTTAGGTTTCCTATAGAAAAGCGCTTGATTATGTTTCCACATATTAATAATTACGGGCAATCTGAAATAAAAAAGCATGAATTTTACCCAAAAAGGCGACACATTGCAAATAACATCAATAGTTAAGGCTGCACTGGTGCGGATCTCTTCACCATGTTACACGTGAAACACAAGCAATTGCGAATTACTTTACAATATTCGAGTTGGGCGCACTCTGCAGTTACACTGTCTCGAAACGGGTGCAATCTTCTCGGCCAGAAGGTGCCAGAACCAAAGCACCTGCGGGGTGGAATGCAGAGAAAGCTTCGGTATCTATAGAATTCTGACGTGCCTAAATATTGTAATATTTGCAGTGAGTATGTTCTGGCACCATTTTTGTTACATTCAGTTATTATTACAGCACACAGCAAGTTACCGCCATATCACCACATGTTGTATTGGTATCTGTTTATACCGATTGACTGATTGATTGATCGATTTACTAGGTTATTTACTTGAAAGTTCAAAGGGAAGCAAGGATTAAAGTAGAGCATGCCTGGCGAAAGACTCCACTCCCGCATGCAGTTTACACAAGGGTCATCGAACTACGGTAAATACAACTCCTTTCTATCTCAAAAAGGTTTTGAAAATGAAAGAAAAGACAAGAAAACGCTAATCTAACTTTAGGGTTCCAGCCATACAAGGAATCTTCATCTTAAAAAATTCATATTGGCACGGGGATGAGAGTAGCAAAAAGGGATAGGAAAATTATATTTACACAATATATACAGAGAGAGACGGCTGCAGGCAAGATGGCAGAACAACACGAGCGCTGCTGCCCAGATCGTCGTCTTCACCGTCTTTTTGGCGCATTCTTCCATGCTCGGCATAGCGCGTAAAATGACACCCCCGCCGTCGAGAGCGCCGTCTTGGCGCTTAAGGAGCAGTAGGATCTTGTCCGGCAACATAAGGGTTAAGGCGGGAGACGTGTACGATATCAGTGGCGGACGCGGCAGATGAGCGACTGTCCAATGGAGTGATCTTGTACGTGACGTATGTGACCTGGCGTAGGACCTTGCAAGGCCCGGATTATCGGGAAAGAAGCTTTGACGACAAGACAACGTGGCGGCAAGGCGTCCAGAGGAGGACCACTGAGCCCGGAGAGTAATGAACCACTCTGTGATGGCTATCGTAGCGGACCTTCTGGGACAGCTGGGAGGCATAAAGACGATCCCTTGCAATCTGACGAGCCGTTGCAGCCCGAGAAGCTGCAGCGTGGGCGTAGACGATAACAGGGTGCACAGGTGATGGTAAAAGAGTCGAAGGGCAATGTGGGATGGCGGCCAAACAAGAGATAAAAGGGGGGAAAGCCAGCGGTGTCATGGCGTGACGAGTTGTAGGCGAATGTCACATAAGGCAAGGTGCTGTCCCAATCACGGTGTCCTGAAGAAACGTACATAGAGAGCATTGTGGTCAGCGTGCGGTTGAGGCGCTCGGTAAGGCCATTGGTTTGCGGATGGTAGGCAGTGGTTAGCTTGTGAGGGATGGAACACGAACGAATAATGTCGTCGACGACTTTGGACAGAAAGCAGCGAACACGGTCGGTCATCAGTTGTCGAGGAGCGCCGTGGTGAAGAACAACATCGTAAAGTAGGAATTCCACAACGTCAGTGGTACAGACTGTCGGTAGTGCCCGCGTGATAGCGTATCGTGTCGCGTAGTCCGTAATGACGGCAATCCACTTGTTCCCGGTCAGAGATGTTGGGAATGGCCCGATGAGATCAAGGCCGATGCGGTAGAACGGGACACCGGGAATGTCGATGGGCTGAAGAGGACCGGCAGGCGACAAGGATGGATGCTTGTGGCGCTGGCAATACTCGAAAGCAGCAACGTATCGGCGCACAGAGTGGTGGAGTCCTGGCCAGAAGAACCGACGTCAAATGCGATCGTACGTACGAGTTACTCCGAGCTGTCCAGCAGTTGGGGCATCATGAAGCTGTTCGAGGACAGTGGAACGGAGTGTTTCGGGAACAACCAGTAGAATCTCTGGGTCATCGGAGCTGGTGTTGCGTCTGGATAAGATGCCGTCACGAAGCACGAATAATTGTAGGGACGGGGCACAGCCATGAGAGCGTAGACGGCGGATAATTGACCGCAAATTGGCATCGCTGAGCTGTTCGCTGCGTACGTCGGATAAATCGGATATCTCGAAGACACAGGCGTCCGAATCGTGCGCTGACAAGTCGGAAGGGTCCACTGGATGACGGGATAGGCAGTTCGCATCCTGGTGCAGTCTACCAGACTTGTGAGGTCAAAGCTGTATTCTTGCAGTTTCAATGCCCAGCGACCAAGTCGGCCAGTCGGATCTTTGAGGGAAAACAACCAGCAAAGCGCATGGTGGTCTGTGATGACCTAAAAGGTGCCGCCAAACAAGTATGGTCGAAACCTACCGACAGCCCAAACTAGAGCGAGGCACTCGCGCTCAGTGATCGAAAATTTGCACTTGGAAGAGGAAAGAAGGCGACTGGCATAGGTGATGACGCGATCGCGTCCTTGTTGCTGCTGGGCGAGAACAGCGCCGATGCCATGTCCACTGGCGTCGGTGCGAAATTCAGTGGGGGCTTACGGGTCAAAATGGGCCATGATGGGTGGTGACGTAAGTAACGTCATGAGCGTGTGAAACGCAGTGGCCTGTTCAGGACCCCAAGAAAATGGCGTTTCCTTTTTCAAGAGTTCCGTAAGTAGACGGGCAACGTCGGCGAAGTTCTTGATAAAACGTCGAAAATAGGAGCACAAGCCGACGAAGCTCCGTACATCTTTAGTGGAACGTGGTATAGGGAAGTCTTTGACAACACGAATTGTTTCTGGGTCAGGTTGCACGGCTTCAGCACTCACAAGGTGGCCAAGCACAGTGATTTCGCGGCGGCCAAAACGGCATTTGGCAGAGTTGAGCTGAAGACCTGCTAGCCTGATAACTTCAAGAACTGCCGACAGTCGGTTAAGATGACTGTCAAATGTCGGTGAGAACACAATGACATCGTCAAGCTAACACAGGCAAGTTGACCATTTGTATCCAAGAAGGAGGGAGTCCACCATCCTTTCAAATGTGGCTGGGGCAGTACACAGTCCAAAGGATATTACCTTAAACTGGTAAAGTCCATCGGGCGTAACAAATGCGGTCTTTTCACGGTCTTGATCATCGACGGAGATCTGCCAGTAGTCTGACCTCAGGTATATAGAAGAGAAGTAGGCAGAGCCGTGTAGACAGTCGTGAGCGTCATCGATCCTGCGGTAAAGGGTGGACGTCCTTGCGCGTTACCTTGTTTAAGTGGTGGTAGTCGACGCAGAAGCGCCAGCTGCCATCTTTCTTCTTCACCAGGACGACCGGTGATGCCCATGGACTGCATGAAGGTTCAATGACGTCCTTGGTGAGTATCTTGTCGACTTCACGCTGTATCTCTTCTCGCTCGGCATGGGACACGCGATAGGGACGTCGTCTGATTGGGCTGGCGTCCCCAGTATTGATCTTATGAGTGACCACAGATGTCTGTCCCAAAGGACGGTCATTGAATTCAAAGATGTCGCGGTAGGACTTCAATATGCGTCGCATATCGGCTGTCTGTGCAGGAAGGAGGTCAGACGCAATCATCTTGTCAATATCACCGTCGACGAGATTGTGCGAGAAAGAGGAAGGGGCAGAGGATAAAGAAGCGTCGGTGACGAATGCAGAAACGGCACACTCATCGATAGAAGCAATGTGGTCTAGAGTCATGCCGCCTGGGATCAGATGCGTGCACCAGCTAAAGTTCAGTATGGGTAGAGACGTGTGATTATCTGCAACTCTAATAAGGGTGTGAGGAAGAGCGACGTTTTTGGCAAATAAGACGTCAACGATCGGGGTCAAGATGTAATCGCCATTGGGAATGGGCGAACGAGACCGCAAGTTCACATACATAACAGCTTTAGGAGGTAGACGAACGTAATCCACTGAGCACAAGCGCGGTTGGCGTGTAGTAGGAGCGTCATGGTAGCACGGTAGCAGGCGCGTAGCCAGGGGGGGGGCTGATGGGGCTTCAGCCCCCCCCGAAATTTTTTCGTGCGGGCATGCACCACCAACTAAAACTACCACCGACGCCGGCAATCATTCGGGATTTTGTCTACAATGTCTTTTTCACGCTTGAAAAGACATTTCGGCACGAATATTGCGAACTCGGGCTGGATTTCGTGACAACGCCCTTGCACCTGGAGTCACGTAACGCAAGGATCCCCATCCGAGCACAAACTTTCATCGGCTTTTCGATAGCGAGCGGGCGCGTTGCGGCATCTCGCAGCGGCCGCGGAATATACGGAGCGCATGGATTTCAATTGCGAAACTTTATGGGTATAAAGTTCTCATAAAATTTTGACGCGAAAGGTGCGCTGACATTTCCAAAGGCATGCTTTAAAAGATTTTCAATTCTAGAACTTTATGGGGTTAATGTTCTTATAAACTTGGGCCAACATGCGCGCACCAAAACGCTCGTGTCCAAGCCGTTCCATAAATGGAAGCGCGCGCTCGCAATCTCCCACACACACGAAAATACTAAATATCACCGTGACTGTCTGCTAGCAGCTGATAATTTTCTCCAAACATTTTCAGGAAGCGTGCCCAATGGGATTGATCAGCTGGACTAGGGCAGGCAAAGTAAAATATGAGAAAACAAAGGCAAGTAAATGGCCCATTATTGCGATTTCTTTTTTTTTTTTTTGCGGGCGACAAGGTCTGGCTCTCCGTGGCCACAGGGACAGGGGCCCTATGGATATAAGCAATGCTCCTGCTGAAAATACAGGCATTTTCTGAGTGCTTCTCCGCATGCGAGCTGATTGTGGAGATACATATCTGAAGAACCATTTGGAAAGTTGGCTCAGTAATGCCTCGTATTTAAGCCCAGACACACAAACAAAACCAAATTATAGAAATTTGTGGTGACATTATCAAAGAAAGCCTATATTCAAAAGCAGGTTGCTTCTCCACACTTCCTGACGAAACGACGGACATCGCTGGAATCGAACAGCCTACTGTTTCTGCAAGGTACCTAAACAAGTATGCCAACGACATCAAGGGATTGTTTTAGGTTTTAGCACCGGAATAGATGCCCATCTCTCATTGCGACAGCAGGTTCTATGTAACTGTGTAAATACTGCTGCAGCTTCTAGTCACCCTTCCAGTGACCACTGCCAGCGCAGAGAGAATATTTTTTTAACAAGAGTTTACTAAAAACCTACTTGCGCTCTACAATGTCTGTGGAACGCATGGTTAGGCTGGCGCTTCTATACAGCCACAGAGACGTCGGCATCAACGTGTCCGAAGTCATTGACCGCTTCGCTCAACTTTCCCGCCGAGAGAAGTTTGTCCTTTAGATAGCGAAGCAGCAAAAATCAATGCAAGTAAAAAGCACTGTTCCTTCAGGTCCATAAGTTCTTAATTATTAAAACGTATGACCGTTCATTAGCTTTTAAAACCGCAGAAATTTCGCCGTTTATTCTAGCAGTTAGCATCATGATCACAATTATCACGCGAATACAAAAATTACGAGTATACCAATAACCAATTTTGACCGACCTTGCTCATTGAAAGCCCGGCCCACGCGGCGTTCACCAAAAATACACTCGGATATTGGGTAGTTCAACTTGCCGCATCATCTGTGGCCTTCGCTTGTCATTTTCTTTCATTTTCAGCTACCTGCTTTTATTTCTTTTTTGAAACGAAGGAATACCCTCCTTTAATTTTGGGTGCAGAATAATTGTTGGCGTCGTGCAGGCAGTTAAATTAAACATTTTCGTACTGATTTATGCATTATTCCTCTATTATTCTACCCACATGGCGCTGTCGCGACCGCTGCATGGCCCAAGTACATATCACGATTTCTGCGATCATAGTTATGTTCTTGCCTAGATCATCTGTCTTTCTGTGCGCAAAGTTTACTATCTGTGACTGAGCAACATGTTTATTTGTCTTATTTGACGCATTATATACACTGACGTTTGCTTAAATACGTAGATTTATTGGAGACTCATACGTATTTTTAAATATCTTTTTGCGAGGTTTTGTGTATACAAGCAGTGAACTTAGTTTCCAGCGAATCTTTTTTTGCCCTTTAGCGAGTTGTATCTTCGCATTTGTATATTCCATTCTATCTTCGCAATTTCTAATACATATTTTGCAGAACTCCCACTTCTTATTTGTACTCACTTCTGCGAGTATTATCTCGGTGTAATTACAATACACGACGAGTTACAGCTGCTCCTGCGCAATCGATTGCAACGAGGAATAGCGTCATTGAGGTTTCTTCCTGGCCGTTGCATATGTAGAAAAATGTAAGCAAGGTTATTGAATGACAAAGATTCATCAAAATGTTTGTCCTCAACTTATTCATTTCATGGCCTTTACGCTTTTCATATAAGCTGCATGCACTGTTTTGCTGGTTTCGAACTGATATTGCGGAAAATGCTTGCGTTAGCGTTAGCGTGTTACGCA